>NC_057735.1:52070622-52087063 GCF_004010195.1 Chiloscyllium plagiosum
CTGCTTTCTCTCTCCCACCTTTCTTAAAAAGTGGTACAACATTAGCCACCCTCCAATCCGCAGGAACTGATCCCAAATCTATCGAACACTGGAAAATAATCACCAATGCATCCACGATTTCTCGAGCCACCTCCTTCAGTACCCTGGGATGTAGACCATCAGGCTCCGGGGACTTATCAACCTTCAGACCTAACAGTCTCTCCAACACCAATTCCTGGCAAATATAAATTCCCTTAAGTGCAGGTCCTTCAGCCACTGTTACCTCTGGGAGATTGCTTGTGTCTTCAGTGAACACAGATCTGAAGTACCAATTCAATTCTTCTGCCATTTCTTTGTTCCCTGTAATATATTCCCCTGTTTCTGTCTTCAAGGGCCCAATTTTAGTCTTAATTGAATAAATATCTGGAATTAAGGATCTAATGATGGCCTTGAACCATTATTGATTGTCAGGAAAAGCTAGTTCACTAATGTCCTTTAGGAAAGGAAACTGCCATCCTTACCTGGTTTTGGCCTACATGTGACTTCGCAGTACAGGCCCTTCGGCCCTCAATGCTGCGTCAACCTGGAGCTAATCTAACCTACACTATTCCATTTACATCCAAAAATCTATCCAATGACCATTTAAATGCCCTTAAATTTGGCGAGTCTACTATTGTTGCAGGTAGTGCGTTCCACGCCCCTACTACTGTCTGAGTAAAGAAACTACCTCTGACATCTGTCCTATATCTACCACCTCTTACTTTAAAGCTATATCCCCTCGTGCTAGCAAGGCTCTCACTGTCCACCCTATCTAACCCTCTGATTATTTTATATGTCTCAATTAAGTCACCTCTCAACCTACTCTCGAACAAAAATAGTCTCAAGTCCCTCACCCTTTTCTCGTAAGACCTTCCTTCCATACCAGGAAACATCCTAGTAAATCTCCTCTGAACCCTTTCAAAGCTTCCATATCCTTTCTATAATGCAGTGACCAGAACTGTAGGCAATACTCCAAGTGCAGCCGCACCAGAGTTTTGTACAGCTGCAGCATGACCTCATGGCTCTGAAACTCAATCCGAGGGAAGTTTAACAGAGGTTCTGAATATACTGGAGGATATAAATTAATTTGCAGAACTTGAAGAAATTCAACAAGAGCTCCTCAGCGAAGGTAAATATACTTAAAAGCTATACCTTCTCAGTATGCATCATAAAAAACTGGCATAAATATTATAATATTGTCTTCATCTCTTCTCCAAATGGGCTTGGGCTGAAGAAAAGCTGGTTCAGTTGATCTTTGTACTCTGACATGAAGTTGATACCATCATGTATAATGCATTTTTCTATCCACGTGTTTGTTGAACTCTGTGTTCTATTTACCAATATAATAGAAGCATAATCCTTTTAAAAATCTGTTTTCTCCTAAGTACATGAGGGAATCCTCACCTGCTTGATCCATTCTAATCCTTTTTAATTTCTCACAAAATTTATATTGGTGTTATCAATTCCTTTTAAAGTTGTTGTTTTAAACAGTTACATGATATGTATCTTTGGAAATATTGAAGTAGCTCAATACATGAGTTTGAACATACAATTCCAAACAATTGTACAATTGTTTGTACAATAAACAATTCCAACATTTAAAAACAATACAAATATGCTGAACAGCTGCATTGCAAAGAAATCAATGTGAGGGTGGTGATAACTCAGCCAAGAAAATATTATTGCTGAAACTAATAAAAACAAAATTGCTGGACAAACTCAGCAGCTCTGACAGCAGCTATCAGGAGAAAACAGAAGTAGTGTTTCAAATCCAGTGACCCTTCTTCAGAGCAGAAACAACTATAAAATGGTATAGTCCTCCTGATAATGGGGTGGTAGTGGTTATGGGGTGGGTGGAGCAAAACGATTGAGTGGGTAGTTGGAGACATAGTACATAGTACAGAGAGAGAGAAAGAAAGTGCAGAAAGACAAAAGAACTACAGAAAGTGAGGACTGCAGATGCTGGAGATTAGAGTCGATGAAGGAACTGTTGAGCATAAGTCAGAATCTATGCAAGTGATGATGGGGCAGTGAGTAGTTAAAAATGGGTTGGTAGTGCTGAAAGCAATTCATATCATGACAGGGATTGTGGCAGTAGATGATAGCCAAAGAAGGAAGTGTTCGTGTTCTGAAATTGTTAAAATGTGATAAACCTGATAATCAGATGATTTTACATTGAACAAGTATTCACAAACAAGTTCTTTCTTCATTGTGTTATTACCAGTTTCACAATTTCCCAGTGTCAACCTCTGTTAAGTAAGGCTAAACTACCATGAGAAATCGGAAATCCCTCCTGTACCTGATATATCCTTGTCTCATTGGTTTTAAGTCTGTGGAGTTGCTTCTATTGTGCAACATAGGTGGGAGGGAGAATGCTGCTGTAAGAGCTGACAAATTGATTCCTGCCGAATTCAAAGTCAAGTCACCGAAAAAAAGAGCAGTGTTCAGTGGGGATGGCTTGATTCATTATTGCTTTGACAATGCTGCTCCTTTAGCAAGGTTATGTTGTCCTTGGGTTTTTTTCCAGGAAGGTTGTAAAGTCAGAGGTTCCAATATGAAGGATGTTGTGAAACTTGAAAGTGTTCAGAAAAGATTTACAAGGATGTTGCCAGGGTTGGAGGCTTTGAGCTGTAGGGAGAAGCTGAATAGGCTGGGGCTGTCTTCCCTGGGGCATTGGAAGCTGAGGGGAGACCCTTATAGAGGTTTATAAAATCATGAGGGGCATGGATCGGGTAAATAGACAAAGTCTTTTCCCTGGGGTGGGGTAATCCAGAACTAGAGGGCATAGGTTTAGTGTGAGAGGGGGATAAATAGGTTTGGTTAAGAAAAAGAAGGAAGCATATGTCAGATATAGACAGGATAGATTGAGTGAATCCTTAGAAAAGTATAAATGCAGTGGGAGTATACTTAAGAGGGAAATCAGGAGGGCAAAGAGGGGACATGAGATAGCTTTGGCAAATAGAATTAAGGAGAATCCAAAGGGTTTTTACAAATACAAATACATTAAGGACAAAAGAGTAACTAGGGAGAGAATAGGGCCCTGAAAGGTGGCCTTTGTCTGGAGCCACAGAAAATGGGGGAGATACTAAATGAATATTTTGTATCAGTATTTACTGTGGAAAAGGATATGGAAAATATAGACTGTAGGGAAATAGATGGTGACATCTTGAAAAATGTCCATATTACAGAGGAGGAAGTGCTGGATGTCTTGAAATGCATAAAAGTGGATAATTCCCCAGGACCTGATCAGGTGTACCCTAGAACTCTGTGGGAAGCTAGGGAAGAGATTGCTGGGCCTCCTACTGAGATATTTGTATCATCGATAGTCACAGGTGAGGTGCCAGAAGACTGGAGGTTGTCTAACGTGGTGCCACTGTTTAAGAAGGGTGGTAAGGACAAGCCAGTGAGCCTGACGTTGGTGGTGGGTAAGCTGTTGGAGGGAATCCTGAGGGACAGGATGTACATGTATTTGGAAAGGCAAGGACTGATTAGGGATAGTCAGCATGGCTTTATGTGTGGGAAATCATGACTCACATACTTGATTGAGTTTTTTGAAGAAGTAACAAAGAGGATTCAGGTGGGTTTAAACTAGCTCAGCAGGGGGATGTGAACCTGAGATGTCGTTCCAGTACACAGGAGGATGAGAGTAGGGAGGACAGGGACAGGATTTCACGGTCTCAGGAATGTGCTGGCAGACAGCAAGCTGGTTTGAAGTGTGTCAGAAATATCCGAAATAAGGTAGGTGAGTTTGCAGCATGTATTGCACCTATGACTTCGATATTGTGGCCATTTCAGAGACATGGATAGAGCAGGGTGCGGAATGGATGTTGTAGGTTCCAGGGTTCGGATCTTTTATTAAGAACAGGCAAGGCAGTAAAAGAGGGGGAGGTGTGGCCTTGTTAGTTCAGGATAGTATAACAGTGGCTGAAAGAACTTTTGATGAGGACTCGTCTACTGAGGTAGTATGGACTGAGCTTAGAAACAGGAGAGGAGAGATCACACTGCTGGGAGTTTATTATAGGCCTCCGCAGAGTTCGAGGGAGGTGGAAGAGAGGATTGGCAAAATGATTCTGGGAAGGAGTGAAAGGAACAGGGTGGTCATTATGGGGGACTTTAACTTCCCAACATTGACTGGAAATGCTATAACTCTAGTATGTCGGATGGATCAGATTTTGTCCAATGTGTACAGGAGGATTTCCTGACACAGTATGTCGAAGGGCCGACAAGAGGGGAGGCCACACTGGATCTGGTGCTTGTTAATGAACCAGGCCAGGTCTTTGATTTAGTGGTAGGTGAGCACTTTGGAGAGAGTGACCATAATTTTAGTGATGGAAAAGGATAGGTACATGCCACAGGTCAAGAATTATCGATGGGGTAGGGGAATTATAATGTGATTAGGCAAGAATTAGGATGCATAGAATGGGCTAGCAAACTGCAGGAGATGGAGACAATAGAAATGTGGAGCTGTTTTAAGAAACAGATATTGCATGTCCTTGATAGGTATGTCTCTGTCAGGCAGGGAGGAAGTGATAAGGAAGGGAACCGTGGTTTACAACAGAAATTGCATCTCTTGTTAAGTGGAAGAAGGAGGCTTATGTGCTGATAAGACAAGATGGTTCAGATGAGGCAATGGAGAGTTACAGATTAACTAGGAGGTCAGAGCAGGAGAGAGAGCGAGAGAGAAACTGATACAGCTTTGCTGTTTGAATTCATCGGTGGACAATGGAGTGCAACTGGGAAAATTAACAAACAGTGAAATTCACAACTGATCTTGGAGGAACTGTTGGGTGAAGTTCACAGCACAGAATCGGATAGGTTAATCGTTGTTTAAAATGTGGCCTACAGAAAGTCTGCAGTAGTGAGTAAAGTGGGTTTTTTTCTTGATTATATGTTTTTGGAGATATGTCTCATGATTACACTTAAAATACAAGCCATAACTATTCATTTAACCTGGTGCAGTGTTTGTAGAGGAATAAGACAGTGTTATTTTCTGGGTCTGTAGGTTGTGAAGGAGCAAAAATTGCCTTCAGTAGAGTGATACGTACTTCTTGACAGATGTGAAAGGCAGAATACTGGATCAATGGAAAGATTCTTGGTAGTTTGGATGTGCAGAGAGATTTTGGAGTCTGTGTAAATAGTTCCCTGAAAGTTGCCACCCAGGTGATAGTGCTGTTAAGAAGGCATAAAGGTGTGTTAGGTTTCATTGATAGAGGGATTGAGTTCCGGGCTGCAATACAATGCTGCAACTGCACAAAACACTAGTGCGGCCGCACTTGGAATATTGTGTACAGTTCTGGTGGCCATATTTTGGGAAGGATGTGGAAGCATTGGAAAAGGTGCAGAGGAGGTTTACCAGGATGTTGCCTGGCCTGGAGCAAAGCTCTTGTGAGGAAAGGTTGAGAGACTTGGGTCTGTTCTCATTGGAAAGAAGAAGGCTTAGAGGGGATTTGATAGAGACATATAAGATGATCAGAGGATTAGATAGGGTAGACAGTGAAAGTCATTTCCTAGGATGATGACGTCAGCTAGTACAAAGGGGCATAACTACAAATTGAGGGGTGATAGATTTAAGAAAGATGTCAGAGGCAGGTTCTTTACTTAGAGAGTGGTAAGGGTGTGGAATGCACTACCTGCCAATGTAGTTAACTCAGCCACACAAGGGAAATATAAATAATCCCTGGGTAAGCACATGGATGATGATGGGATAGTGTAGGGGGATGAGCTTAGAATAGTTCACAGGTCGGTGCAATATTGAGGGCTGAAGGGCCTGTTCTGTATTGTTCTATGTTCTATGATTGATGAGAGCAGAGAGATTGATGTGATCTATATGGACTTCAGTAAGGCGTTCGACAAGGCTCCCCATGGGAGACTGGTAAGCAAGGTTAGATCTCATGGAATACAGGGATAACTTGCCATTTGGATATAGAACTGGCTCAAAGGTAGAAGACAAAGGGTGGTGGAGGGTTGTTTTTCAGACTGGAGGCCTGTGACCAGTGGAGTGCCACAAGGATCAATGCTGAGTCCACTGTTTTTCATCATTTATAGAAATGATTTGGATGTGAGCATAAGAAGTATAGTTAGTAAGTTTGCTGATGTCACCAAAATTGGAGGCGTAGTGGACAGTGAAGAGGGTTACCTCAGATTACAACAGGACCTTTATCAGATGGGCGATGGGCTTGGAATTGGCAGGTGGAGTTTAATTCAGATAAATGCGAGATGCTGCATTTTGGGAAAGCAACTCTTAGCAGGATTTACACACTTAATGGTCAGGTCCTCGGGAGTGTTGCTGAACAAAGAGACCTTGGAGTGCAGGTTCGTAGCTCCTTGAAAGTGGAGTCGCAGGTAGATAGGATAGTGAAGACAGCATTTGGTATGCTTTCCTTTATTGGTCAGAGTATTGAGTACAGGAGTTGCGACTGTACAGGACATTGGTTAGGCTACTGTTGGAATATTGCATGCAATTCTGGTCTCCTTCCTATTGGAAAGATGTTGTGAAACTTGAAAGGGTTCAGGAATGATTTACAAGGATGTTGCCAGTTTTGGAGGATTTGAGCATAGGGAGAGATTGAAGAGGCTAGGGCTGTTTTCCCTGGCATGTCAGAAGCTGAGGGGTGACCTGATAGAGGTTCAGAAAATCATGAGGGGCATGGATAGGATAAATAGACAAAGTCTTTTCCCTGGGGTCGGGGAGTCCAGAACATCTGAATCTGTAACATGACCAACAAATGAAACACAAGTTGCAGAGAGGGACAGCTCTGTAAAGAGAGATCAGAGGGCTCTTTCATACCCAGCCAGGTTTTCCATGAACATTTTCCAGCCCATTGTCACCTTCATTCCTTATTTTGACTCTTCAAGGAACAGTTTGACAATGTCATACATCTTATTATTAGAACCAATCCCCTAGTTTTAGTCCCCCATGCAAGAGGAAACATCTGTGAGGTATACTCCTGATACACTCTCTCTCAGTTTCAGCCAAATCTGTTAATCCTTCATAATCGTTTATGTTTGGAACAAGTAAAGTCAAACATTGAAAATCTTAAAACACAATTATTCCTTTAATTTTTCAATGTAGGTGATCAAAACTGGTGTGGACTTGTTGGGCCGAAGGGCCTGTTTCCACACTGTAAGTAATCTAATCTAATGGAGGGCATTGGTTTAGGGTGAGAGGGGAAAGATATAAAGAGACCTAAATGGAACTTTTCCACTCAGAGGGTGGTAAGTATCTCGAATGAGCTGCCAGAGGAAGTGGTGGAGGCTAATACATTTAAAAGGCATCTGGATGGGTATATGAATAGGAAGGGTTTGGAGAGATATGGGCCGGGTGCTGGCAGGTGAGACTAGATTGGGCTGGGATATCTGGTCGGCATGGATGAGTTGGACTGAAGGGTCTGTTTCCGTGTTGTAAATCTCTATGACTCTACTAATGAAAGCTAACATTCCTTCTTAACAACTCTTGAGGAGAAAGTGAGGACTGCAGATGCTGGAGATCAGAGCTGAAAATGTGTTGCTGGAAAAGCGCAGCAGGTCAGGCAGCATCCAGGGAACAGGAAATCGACGTTTCGGGCATAAGCCCTTCTTAACAACCCTGTCAATCTGAAAGAGATCTCTCTGTTCATTTTCACTACCAAGAATTTTACCATTAGGCCAATATGGTTGACTCTTAACTGCCCTCTGGGCAATTAGGAATGCTGTTGAAACTTTATTGCTGGAACAGCACAGCAGGTCAGGCAGCATCCAGGGAACAGGCAATTAGGAATGCTGCCCAGTCGTGATACCCTCATCCTGTGAATGAATAAAAAAGAAAAAGAAAACATGATTAAGAAATATTTGAAGCGATATGGGCCAAATACAGGCAAGTGGGGCGAGTTTAGTTTGGGATTATGGTTGGCATGAACAGGTTGGACCGAATTGCCTGTTTTAGTGCTGTATTCTATGTCTGCCTGCAAACCTCATGTCCTCATCACTCCTGGACTGCTCCATGTGATCCATTACTCACAATAATCTGATGTTACATTTCTCATTATTTCAGTTTCAAATAATTTTTCTTTAAATCACAAAATAAATGTAACTACCACTGTACCACAAGAGCCCTCATTCCCCACGGTAGTATCCGAGACCCAACTATCTTTACTTGCTTCATCAATGACTTTCCTTCCATAAGGTCAGAAGTGGGGATGTTCACTGATGATTGCACAATATTCAGCACTATTCACAACTTTGCAGATACTGAAGCAGTTCATGTCAAATGCAACAAGACCTGGTCAACATCCAGGCTTGTGCTGAAAAGTGGCAAGTAACATTTGTGCCACACAGAATGCCAGGCAATGACCATCTCGAGTAAGAGGCAATCTAACTACTGCTCCTTGATACTTGTTACAATTGCTGAATCCCCAATTGTTAACATTGTAGGATTACTATTGACTAGTAATTGAACTGTAAAAACGTAGTGGCTCCTAGAGTAGAGGTTTGGAATTCTGAATCGCATAACTCACCTGACCCCCCCTCTCAAAGCCTGTCCACCATCTCCAAGACACAAATCAGGAGTATGATGGACTACTCCCCACTTGCTTGGGTAAGCGCTGTTCCAACAGCACTCAAGAAACTGGACACCATGCTGGGCAAAGCAACCCACTTGATTGGCACCACATCCACAAACATGCAGTGAGTCCATAATCAATGCTCAATAGCAGCAGCAGTGTGCACTAAGATGTACTGCAGAAATTCACCAAAGTTCCAGATCCATGGGTGCACCACCTTTCCCCTGCAAATTAACCTCCAAGTCACTCAACACCCTGTTTTGGAACAACACTGTCTTCAGCGTTGTTGAGTGAATGTCTTGGACTTCCCTCCCTAAAGCAGTGTGGATCTACCTCCAGCAGTTTAATTGAATTGAATTTATTGTCACGTGTACCGAGGCACAGTGAAAAGCTTTGTCTTGTGAGCAATACAGGCAGATCACATAGTTAAGTAGCATCGATAAGTAAATAATAGATGAACAGTGGCAAAAACAAAAATAAAAGTACAGGCGAATGTTAAGAGTTTGTGAGGCCATTCAGTATTCTAACAACAGTAGGGTAAAAGCTGTTTCGAAACCGGCTGGTGTGTGTGTTCAGGCTTCTGTACCTTCTCCCTGATGGTAGAGGTTTAGAAAAGCGTTGCCAGGGTGGGATGGATCTTTGAGAATGCTGGCGGCCTTTTCTTGACAATTTGCTGATAGATGGATTCTATAGATGGCAGATTGGCCTTTGTGATTGTCCGTCCCAAGTTCACCACTCTCTGTAACCATCTCCGATCTTGAATAGTCAGTTGCCAGACCAGGAAGTGACACATCCAGACAGAATGCTCTCAATTGCGCACCTATAAAGGTTGGCAAGGGTATTCGCCGTCATGCCAATGAGTAGCTGTTCTTGGTGTCAAGATGTTTTAGTGAGCAGTGAAGGGCAAGTGATATGGCATCTGATGTGGATCTGTTGGTCTGATAGGCAAATTGGAGGCTGGAGTTGATTAATGCCATGACCAGCCTTTCAAAGCACTTCATGACCGCCAAAGTTAGGGCCACTGGGCGGTAGTCATTGAGACATGCTGCATGAGTCTTCTTAGACACAGCGATGATGTTGGCCCTCTTGAAACAGGCAGGGACAGTGGTCTGACGCAGGGAGAGGTTGAACATGTCCGATAAGACCTCTGCCAGTTGATCTGCACATGCTCTGAGTGCACAGCCAGGTAGTCCACCTGGTCCCATTGCTTTCCATGAATTTACATGAAGGAAAACTGATCTGACCTCTGATGCAGTGATTGCTGGGATAGGTTCATCAGAATTTGTCAGAATAGGTGTTACCGCTACACCAAAATTCAGCTCAAAGCAAGCATAGAACGCATTGAGACAATCTGGGAGGGGCATGTCATCATTTACAATCTTGTACTGATCCTTTTTAGAACCCGTGATGTCATTCATTGCTTGCCATACTCGCCTGGTGTCAATCTGGGTCTCTATTGGATCAGTATTGGTCCTTGGCTGTCTTAATAGCTCTGCGAAGCTCATACTTGAATTCCTTATATTTGAGTGGGTCTCCTGATCTGAAGGCCTCACACCTGGTATTTAGCAGGTTCTGTATGTCCTGATTCATTCAGGGTTTCCTGTTGAGAACTCCCGGATTGACTTCCTCGGTATGCAGTCCTCCACACACTTGCTGATAAAGTCTGTGACAGTGGTGGCGTACCTGTTTGAATGCGGCCCAATCAGCCGATTCCAGACAGCACTGGAGTTGATCCTCTGCTTCCTCCAACCAGCGACCTGTATCCGCGAGGGGGTCTCCTGCTTGAGATTTTGCCTGTAAGCCGGGAGAAGACGTACAGCATTATGATCAGAGTTCCCAAAATGAGGGCGAGGATGGAGCGGTAGGCATCCTTCACACCGGTGTAGCATTGATCTGAAATGTTCTGACCCCTGGTGGGGCAGGTAATGTTCTGGTGGTACTTGGGCAACATCTTCCTTAGATTGGCTTGATTAAAGTCGCCAGTTACAATAAACAGGGCCTCGGGGTGTTCCATCTCCAGGGTGTTAGTGGTGGATTACAGCATATCCAGATCTTCCTCAACCTTTGCTTGTGGCGGTATGTACACAGCAGTTAGTATAGGAGCAGGAAATTCCTGTGGTAGATAGAAGCAGCGGCATTTATAGAGTCGTAGAGTCAAAGAGAGGTACAGCACGGAAACAGATCCTTCGGTCCAACCCGTCCATGCCGACCAGATATCCCAACCCAATCTAGTCCCATCTGCCAGCACCCGGCCTATCCTTCCAAACCCTTCCTATCCAGATGCCTTTTAAATGTTGCAATTGTATTAACTTCCACCGCTTCCTCTGTCAGCTCATTCCATACACGTACTACCCTCTGAGTGACAAAGTTGCCTCTTAGGTCTCTTTTATATTTTTCCCCTCTCACCCGAAACTTATGCCCTCTCGTTCTGGACTCCCTCACCCCAGAGAAAAGACTTTGTCTATTTATCCTATCCATGCCCCTAATGATTTTATAAACCTCTATAATATCACCCCTCAGCCTCCGATGCTCGAGGGAAAAACAGCCCTAGCCTATTCAACCTCTCCCTACAGCTCAAATCCTCCAACCCTGGCAACATCCTTGTAAATCTTTTCTAACCCTTTCAAGTTTCACAACATCTTTCCGATAGGAAGGAGACCAGAATTGCATGCAATATTCCAACAGTGGCCGAACCAATGTCCTGGACAGCCGCAACATGACCTCCCAACTCCTGTACTCAATACTCTGACCAATAAAGGAGAGCATACCAAACGCCTTCTTCACTATCCTATCTACCTGTGACTCCACTTTCAAGGAGCTATGAACCTGCACTCCAAGGTCTCTTTGTTCAGCAACTCTCCCGAGGACCTTACCATTAAGTGTATAAATCCTGCCAAGATATGCTGTCCCTCACATTTAACTAAATTAAACTCCATCTGTCACTTCTCAGCCCATTGGCCCATCTGTTCAAGATCCTGTTGTAATCTGAGGTAACCTTCTTCGCTATTCACTACACCTCCAATTTTGGTGTCATCAGCAAACTTACTAACTATACCTCTTAAGCTCACATCCAAATCATTTCTATAAATGATGAAAAGTCGTGGACTCAGCACAGATCCTTGTGGCACTCACTGGTCACAAACCTCCAGTCTGAAAAACAACCCTCCACCACCACCCTCTGTCTTCTACCTTTGAGCCAGTTCTGTTTTCAAATGGCGAGTTCTCCCTGTATTCCGTGAGATCTACCTTGCTAATCAGTCTCCCATGGGGAACCTTGTCAAAGGCCTAACTGAAGTCCACATAAATCACATCTACTGCTCTGCCCTCATCAATCCTCTTTGTTACTTCTTCAAAAAACTCAATCAAGTTGTGAGACATGATTTCCCACCCATAAAGCCATGCTGAGTATCCCTAATCAATTCTTGCCTTTCCAAATATATGTGTATCCTGTCCCTCAGGATTACCTCCAACAACTTGCCCACCACTAACAGGCTCATTGGTCTATAGTTCCCTGGCTTGTCCTTGCCACCTTTCTTAAACAGTGGCACCATGTCAGCCAACCTCCAGTCTTCCGGCACCTCACCTATGACTATCAATTATAAATATCTCAGTAAGAGGCCCAGCAATCACTTAGGCAGAAGTGAGGACTGCAGATGCTAGAAGCCAGAGTTTAGATTGGAGTGGTGCTGGAAATGCACAGCAGGTCAGGCAGCATCAGAAGAGCAGGAAAATTGACGTTTCGGGCAAAAGCCCTTCATCAGGAATGGAGGAAGGGAGCCTCCAGAGTGGAGAGATAAGTGCTCCTGGGTGGAGCAATCACTTCCCTCACTTCCCATATTTATCCACTTTTACGTGATTCAAGACATCCATCACTTCTTCCTCTGTAATATGGACATTTTCAAGATGTCACCATCTATTTCACTACATTCTATTTTTTTTTCGGGCACATGTACACTGGATGTTTTCCCTGGCTAGTGGAAGCTGGGGATATAATGTCAGAGTAAGGTGTAGGCCATTGAAGATTGAGATGAGGGGGAATCTTTGAAATCCTTGAGTCTAGAGGGATGTAGAAGGTCAAATTGAGCATGTTCAAAACAAAACAATGATACCTTTCCAGAGACTATTGACTTCAAGGGATACGGTGATAGTCCAAGATTGTGGCATTGATTAGATTAGATTACTTACAGTGTGGAAACAGGCCCTTCGGCCCAACAAGTCCACACTGCCCCGCCGAAGCGCAACCCACCCATACATCTACCCCTTACCTAACACTACGGGCAATTTAGCATGGCCAATTCACCTGACCTGCACATCTTTGGACTGTGGGAGGAAACTGGAGCACCCGGCGGAAACCCACGCAGACACGGTGAGAATGTGCAAACTCCACACAGTCAGTCGCCTGAGTCGGGAATTGAACCCGGGTCTCTAGCGCTGTGAGGCAGCAGTGCTAACCACAGTGCCACCGTGTCGCCCACATTGAGGCAGATGATCAGTAATGATCTGGTTGGAGGGTGGTTGAATGGCTACTTATTTTCCTTTATTCCTGTCAACTCTGTAAAGCATCCCAATGTTTGGATACTTGTTCCTTGTTCATGCTCTTGGTTGGAAATACTGTGGATGAAGGGACAGAACCCAATGGAGAGAAAAGCTGAAGAAAACTTTTCATTTTAGAAAGGTAAATTGCGGCAGTTGACTTTATATTTTTCTTTAGGAACTGACATCCCCTCGCCTCATCAAATGTCACCTGCCGTATCGTTTCCTGTCCACAGACCTGCACAATGGACAGTCAAAGGTAAAATATCTGCATCAAGCACCTTCAATAACAGTTTGCTGAAACTCTTCAGAAATTGGTTTGAATTATAAATGTTGGAACTGAATTCAGTTTGGATATATATCCATAGGTCATTCTTCTCTTGAATTTTTCCTGCACTTTCTCCTTTACGTATAGCAGTGGATCAGTGTGGGGACAGATGCTTATATTTGGGTATGATGTAGGAGTGGCAATGATGCAGATCTGAAACCCTGCTCCCAATGGGCTGCTGCAGGATACTTGCTGGTTGGATGAGTAGGCATCTGGCTCAGACCAGTGAGCAGGGTCAGTGATGAGGCTGGGAACTTGCCGTGGGAAGAAGGAATCTCTGCATTTAAGATGGTGGAGTGAGTCTCCCGAGATTGTCAGTGGGTGTATGTGTTGTCTGGGAGCTGGTAAGAGTGCATGAGAACAAGTGTGAGCAAGATGAGAGCCAGAGAGGGAAAGAGAGAGAGAGAGAAACTGTGTGTGAGATAGTTAGAGTGAGAGAGATGTTGAGGAAATTTGAGTGGGAGGGAAAGTGTGTGTGCATTGTGAGAGAAAGTATGTGTGTGAGAGAGAACAATGATGAGAGAGAGAGGGGTGAGGGAACCGATGTGTGTGTGAGAGAGAGAGAGAGAGAGAGAGAGAGAGAGAATATGTGTGTTTGAGGCAGTGACGGAAAAGAGCGTGTATGTGCATGTGGGAGATGGTGAGAGAGGAAGGAGAGATTCAGACACAAACACAGCCTTTCCCTCATCTTCCTCCCTAAAACCTATCCACAAAGCAGCCTGAGGGAAGAGCAAAGCTTGGATTGAAAGGCAACCAATTTACAATCCCCGCCCTTTTCATATGAACTTCACAGAGTTCAGTTCAGAGTGTGTGCTATCAGAAGCTAAAACAAGTTCAGCGTTAGTTAAATTCAACTCCTTACTCACTGGTCTCCATTCTCTTCCATGATGATTAGGGGTTCAGAACTAGGTGGTCTGTGTTCTAACTCTGTTTCTTAACCGAGGTAAAACAGTTGATGGTGAGGAATTCAAGGCTTGAGGAGCAATGGCTGCCCAGGGTTGCAAAGTCCATGCACCACAAGTTGTTGATTAAAAAGCAAATCCCTCCACTCTTTGTTTTACCCGAGGACGTTGTACAGTCCATACGATGGATAGAAAAACCATCAGCCTGAAATGCGCAGCCGGGAATGGATGGGTTCAGCCAGGTTTCTGTGAAGCAGAGTGCACAACAGTCCCGCAGTTCACGCTGGAAGCTTAGCCATGATCTGAGTTCATCCGTGTTGTTGTCCGGAGATTGTAAATTTGCTAGGTGTAAGCTAGGAAGGGGGGGTCTTGAAACCACATAGTCTCAGTCTTACTAGCAGGCCGACACATTTACCCCGCTTCCTTGTAGGTTCTTACATTTGAGTGGTCTGGTGATTTGGTGGAGTGGATTCTGACAGCTTCCAGTTAAGTCATTCTTCCTCGGACCCGGTAGGTTGCAGTTTAGTGTATTTTTGCAGAGCGGTTTTGAACTGTAGTGGTTCAAGCTGGCAGCTCACCACCACTTTCCCAAATGCAGGTAGGGACTGGTAATAAAATGCTGACCCAACCAGTGACACCCACTTCCCACAAGTGAACAATGTGAGAAAATATCTGAACATTTCCTGCACTTCCTCTAAGACAAATATAAAGTTCTCCGGGTTTACAGCATTTTTCTGTATTTTGTTTTGTTCCCTGTATCGTGAAGACAGAAAGAAAATGTTTTATCCATTTTATCCTGAAGAATTGATCACATTACTGTCGGGATGGAGTCTCACTGAGGCCAGATCAAGTGAGAATGACAAATTTCCCTCCTAAAGGACATGAACAAACCTGTTCAGTTGTTCTGTTTCTCAATGACTCTTTCATGGTCCCCATTACTGGGACTAGCCTTTTTACTTCATGGCATTAACAAAATTACATTTGTATTCCCCCAGATGACCTGCTAAGAAGCAAACCCCTGTCTCCAGAGAATTGAGCAGACTTCTTTGGAATTCTCAATCAGTCTTTCCATAGATGCTGCCAGACCAGCTGAGCTTCACCAGAACTTTTTAATTTAGATCTCCATCATTGTCAGCATTTTATTTTCCTTTGCCTTTATTTATACCAATGTGATTAAATTCCTTATACTTACAGGACCTTTTGCTCCCTATAATTACTTTTTTTAACGTTCCCACCATGTAACAACAGATAATATCTGTGCCATTTTCCTATCCACTTCTGTCCCCAGTTTTGGAGACAGTAGAGAATTGCAGGTGTATGCTGCTCACTAACTGACAAACTGTCCCTTCCTGCCTATTTCCAGAACTGCAGTAGGAAGTTACACTCCCAGTTACAGTGTGGATGTGATTGTGAGGTGACTGGGGAGACCCAGTGCTGTGTTCATGGTGCAGACAACACACCCTGTTATATCTCCAGCTGAAGGCCAGCCTGTGAGAAGGGACTTCAGTTCACTCACCGAAGCTCAACCGGCTGAGCACTGATATTCAGACAGGGCCACTTACAATCGTTCAGCTGCTCATGTTTAATTTTATCCCAACGTGTTGCAATTCTCTGTGGGAATAGCTCGGCTGTTCCAGCTCTCTAAACAGGGAATCTCAGTAGAGTTAATAGGTAGAAGGTTTTCAGCACCATCTCTATAAATTTACAGTAGGGGTGGGGATTAATGACCACATTTGACTGTTGGCAGAGCCTTTAGTGGATGGCATTGATGGAGAGCAATGGGAGAGTTTATACAGTGGGAGTGATTTTGGCAAAGGAAGAGGGAGAACATCAGTGGAGGGTGTGTGTTGATTGAGGGTGTGGGTGGAGGGAGGGTGTTGATTCAGGGGCTTGGTGGAGGACAGTATTGACTGATAGGGTCACTTGAGGAGGGTGTTGATTGAGGGTGTGGGCAGAGGCAGACTGTGGATTCAAGGCAGAGTTAGGGTATGGATTGAGGGAAGATGGGGGAGGGTGTAGATTGAAGGTGCAGGTGGGCGGAGGGTATAGATTGAGGGATTTGGTATGCATTGGGTGTAGGGAGAGTGTGGATTGAGGAGGCGGGCGGAGGAAGGGTGCGAATT
>NC_057735.1:52087700-52099711 GCF_004010195.1 Chiloscyllium plagiosum
GGATTGAAGGGGTGGGCGGAGGCAGGGTGTGGATTGTGGGAGCAGGCGGAGGGAGGGTGCGGATTGAAGGGGTGGGCAGAGGGAGGGTGCGGATTGAGTGGTCGGGCGGAGGGAGGGTGCGGATTGTGGGAGCAGGCGGAGGGAGGGTGCGGATTGAAGGGGTGGGCAGAGGGAGGGTGCGGATTGAGTGGTCGGGCGGAGGGAGGGTGCGGATTGTGGGAGCAGGCGGAGGGAGGGTGCGGATTGAAGGGGTGGGCAGAGGGAGGGTGCGGATTGAGTGGTCGGGCGGAGGGAGGGTGCGGATTGTGGGAGCAGGCGGAGGGAGGGTGCGGATTGAAGGGGTGGGCAGAGGGAGGGTGCGGATTGAGTGGTCGGGCGGAGGGAGGGTGCGGATTGTGGGAGCAGGCGGAGGGAGGGTGCGGATTGAAGGGGTGGGCAGAGGGAGGGTGCGGATTGAGTGGTCGGGCGGAGGGAGGGTGCGGATTGTGGGAGCAGGCGGAGGGAGGGTGCGGGTTGTGGGAGCGGGTGGAGGCAGGGTGCAGATTGAAGGGGTGGGTGGAGGGAGGGTGCAGATTGCTGGGTTTGTTGGTTTATAAACCCCATCCTCCCCCCGACTCGTTGTTTACAGGGGCGCTCCCCCAATTCCAGCCACACGATGTGACAGTTGCGTGGGAGCCCCTGGCCATTGGCAATCATCAGACGTGTGTGCTCGTCAGAACTACAACTCCCAGCAGGCCCTGTGGACTGAACTCTCTGTCAGACACAGAGCTTCCGGCCCTCACCGCACTAACTTGGGGCTCGAAAGGCAGCATGGGTGATGTAGTCCCTCCAGTATGTGCTGGAGGAAGTGAGTAGATCAGCAAAGTTGAGTGGAGAGAGAAACAGTTAATATCTAGAGTCTGATCTAACTCTTGTTCACAACTGTAAGGGGCTGGAAAATGCTGAGTTTTATGTTGTAAACTGAGGGGGAATAAGATTGAGGGTGCCCAGAGCCAAAAACTGCTAATGGTAGTGAAGAAATGATTGGGATGTCAAATGGATGTTAATGAAGGTGGAAAAGAGGCAAAATGTCCATACTGCTCAGAGCAAATTCAATAAGACATGGCCATGTGGACAAATGGAAGTAAACTGGAGGACAGATGTCATGAAGTCATGCTTTGTAATTGTGAAATTCTGTATTGAATCTCCGATGCTATAAAGTGCTGAAGTGGAAAATGAGGTGTTCCTTGAGACAGGTAGCAGAGTCAGAGGAGAAATCTGGTGAGACCCACCTTCACATTTAGTTCAGCTCACCCTGTTTTTCACACTTTTCACAAACAGTGTGGGGAGAATCTCACTGGGCAGCAGCAAGGTCCCAATTGACAGTGACTAACATTAATGACCTTGTTAATAGTCCATTGTGCCTCACTGAGATTCCACTCATCTGACCAAGTGTGCCCAACAAATAAGTCGTCGTGAAACCTGACACGGAAACCAGAGCGGGTGTTTGATGTGGTCAGCTCACCGCCTCTCCCTGTCTCACCCACGGTCAAACAGTAGAGCAAGATACGATTCACAGGCATCACTCACATGTACCCTTCCACCTTGGACATTGGAAACTGACATTCAGAAGCCATCATCACCATTCTGGTACCTTATTGATGCCCCAGCAAACTACCTAGAGTTGCTGAGGGAGGTTCACCAGAAACTAGCAATGTAGGGCTGCATTGCGCCCAGTTACTGCCCGGGGCGAGGTACTCAGGCAGCTTGATCCATGATGTGGACTATCAGGGCTGCTTCCTTGCTCCCTAAGCATGCATTCCCCTGCCTCCAGCATACCCACACCATGAATGCTTTACTTTGTCCTACCAATGCCTTGTAGTGGCAATTGGCAGAGACGCAAACCACGTTACTGGTCAAACTGTGCAGCAGTCCTCAGTCAGGGGCATGTGTAACTTCTCGTATATCAGTGTGCCACATCATTCTGTGCTGCCTGTATCACGTTGCAGCAGTGATCATGCCAAACACACTGCATCTGCAGCAAGCAGTTGGATATATCTGAAATACTTGGATGTGAATTGCTATGAAGACCAAAGGGGTAGCCATGGGCACCCGTATGGGCCCCAGCTATGCCTGTCTCTTTGTTGGCTATGTAGAACAGTCCGTCTTCCGTAATTACACCGGCACCACTCCCCACCTCTTCCTCCGCTACATTGATGACTGCATTGGTGCCACCTCGTGCTCCCGCAAGGAGGTTGAGCAATTCATCAACTTCACCAACACATTCCACCCTGACCTTAAATTTACCTGAACCATCACCTCGCTCCTCTTCCTGGACCTCTCCATCTCCATTAATGATGACCGACTTGACACCGACATTTTTTACAACCCACCGACTCCCACAGCTACCTGGATTACACCTCTTCCCACCCTACCTCCTGCAAAAATGCCATCCCGCATTCCCAATTCCTCCGCCTCCGCCGTATCTGCTCCCAGGAGGACCAGTTCCACCACAGAACACACCAGATGGCCTCCTTCTAAAGAGACCACAATTTCCCTTCCCACGTGGTTAAAGATGCCCTCCAACGCATCTCGTCCACATCCCGCACCTCGGCCCTCAGACCCCACCCCTTCAAACGTAACAAGGACAAAACCCCCCTGGTGCTCACCTTCCACCCTACCAACCTTCGCATAAACCAAATCATCCGCCGACATTTCTGCCACCTCCAAACAGACCCCACCACCAGGGATATATTTCCCTCCCCACCCCTTTCCACCTTCCGCAAAGACCACTCCCTCCATGACTACCTGGTCAGGTCCACGTCCCCCCACAACCCACCCTCCTGTCCTGGCACCTTCCCCTGCCACCGCAGGAATTGCAAAACCTGCGCCCACACCTCCTCCCTCACCTCCATCCAAGGCCCCAAAGTTTTACCTGCACCTACACCAATATCATTTATTGTATTCCATTGCTCCCGATGCGGTCTCCTCGACATTGGGGAGACCGGACGCCTCCGAGCAGAGCGCCTTAGGGAATATATCTGGGACACCCGCACCAATCACCCGCAACATTTCAACTCTCCCTCCCACTCTGCCGAGGACAAGGAGGTCCTGGGCCTCCTTCACCGGCGCTCTCTCACCACCTGACGCTGGAGGAGGAACGCCTCATCTTCCGCCTCGGAACACTTCAACCCCAGGGCATCAATGTGGACTTCAACAGTCCCCCACCCTCCTCTCATTTATCTCTCCACCCTTTAGGCACTCTGCCTGTATTCCTGATGAAAGGCTTTTGCCAGAAACGTTGATTTTCCTGCTCCTCGGATGCTGCCTGAACTGTTGTGCTTTTCCAGCACCACTCTATTCCCGAAATTGCTATGAAGTCCTTGGGGGCACAGTCAGTCAGAGGGGGTGTACCATCAATGGACTATCCTTTTGCTAATTATTTTGAGAATGGTTCCTTGAAATGTTTTTCACAATTCATTTACAGTCAGACATTTCAATCTATTTATCCAATATTGGTCAGTTCCCCCTCATGCCAATGTAATTGGCTTTGATTTAACTTTGAATTGTTGTTCGTGTTTAGAATGGTCACTCTCAAAATCCATTTTTCCTTCAAGTTTCTTCGTATCACTGTTTTCTATCATTTTTCCCCTATCATATTACTCATTCACAGTTTTTTTATGCAGTGCTCAATTTAAAATAGGTGTGCAACTGACTAGGGATACAATGTGTTCTTCTAAAAACACTGACTATCTTGTTGACTTTGTTATTGGTTACTTGTTATTCTTTATATCAGGTTAAGCCTCTTGGTTTCCCATTGTGCCAACTGTCAGCAATGTTGTGTATCCTGGAATATTGATGTCCATCTTTGATCACCTTGTAACCCTGTCACCCTAATAGTCATACAAATCATTTA
This sequence comes from Chiloscyllium plagiosum, assembly GCF_004010195.1. Taxonomy (NCBI): domain Eukaryota; kingdom Metazoa; phylum Chordata; class Chondrichthyes; order Orectolobiformes; family Hemiscylliidae; genus Chiloscyllium; species Chiloscyllium plagiosum. Next base: position 52,091,596 of record NC_057735.1, read on the forward strand.
CCTCAGTGTCACTAGTCCATTTATTGCAGACACTTTGCATGATAAATAAAGAACTTTTAAATTTATTTTTTAGCTGCTATCTCCTGTCTTGGACTTATTTGCTGATGTAAAATTTTAGTTAAACTTTATCCATTCTGATATTTTTAGCTATATCACCATCTTGCTGCCTTGCTTCAGATTTTCTCTTTTCATGGAATCCCTACAATGCAGAAGGAGGTCATTTCGGCCCATCGAGTCTGCAGCATCCTACCCACCTTATCTAGTTTATCTAACCATGGCTAATGCTTGTAACCTGCATTTCCCTGGACATAGCAAGGCAAGTTAACATGGCTAATCCATCTAATCTTCACATCTTTGACTGTTATAGGAAACTGGAGCACACGGGGCAAACACGCAAACTCCTCACAGATAGTCATCCAAAGCTGGAACTGAACCGAGGTTCCGAGTGTTGTGAGGCAGCAGTGCTAACTACTGTCCCACCATGTTGCCCTTTTGTCTTTGGAAATCTCCCTTCACCTGAAGCCTGTCCTGTTCTAATTTAAAGTCTTGTCCATTAACCCAGTTCTACGACTGGCCAGCTCACTGGTCTCAGCATGGATCCTGTGGAGCGCATTCCAATGGAAGAGCTCACTCTTCCCTAAGTACTGTTGCCAGTGCCCCATCAACTGGAATTGCTTATCCCTACAGGACTCTGTGAGTGAGCCTGGAATCTTCCTATGCTTTGCTCATGACCTACAGTATCACAGCTTGTGTTATTCCTGATTGAGTGGGTTCAATGTTGTCATTGCCTGCATCTCTTTCTCCTGCAGTAACTCTGGGAGATCCTGATTCAGCAGAATTTTCTACTTCAGAGAGGTGAGCAGAGAGATGAGGTAGCACAGACAAGAGATGGAGATTAGGATTTTCCAGATCTCAGTGGGATTCGGTACCATTCTGTATGGGTAATTCTCACTGTGAGGGTCGAATTGCTGTCTCTGCCTCCTGCAACTACTCGGGGATTTCCTGACTCAGCAGAATTCTCCACTCCTGTCTTGTCCATCACCTCACTGAAGATGATCAACTATCCAGAGAGAGAATGGAAAGTGAGATCTGGAGTTTTTAATAAAACCTGTAGTGAGGTCAGATCGCTAACAGTGAACATAGTACAGAGGTAAGGCAGCACAAGAGAAAGTGAGGACTGCAGATGCTGGAGATCAGAGCTGAAAATGTGTTGCTGGAAAAGGGCAGCAGGTCAGGCAGCATCCAAGGAGCAGGAGAATCGACGTTTTGGGCATGAGCCCTTCTTCAGGAAGCACAGGCCAGGGCTGATGATGGAAAAATGTCTTTGTCAGGCTCAGTACACCAGAGGTGAAGCAGCTCTCTCATGATAGGGTGGACATGAAGCCTGGGATCTTTCTGTTCTCTTCCACACTGCACCTATGTTTTGTCTGTCTGAATCTTTGGAGTGCGCTAACTCCTGCAATAGTTTCTATTTTTGTAATCTCTTCCAGTCCTTGCATCAAACTCCATCTTCTGTAACTTCTTTCATTTCCAATACACATCCTAATCTCTGTAACAGCCAAGAATCAGCACATCCATCCCTATCTTTGTAAACCCCTCCAATTACTACAGCCTTCCTTGTCTCTGTAACCTCGTTCAGTCTGGGCAATCCTATCTCTGTAATCTGCTACCATTTCCTCAACACTGTCTTCATTTAACCTTCAGCAACTTATACTCTCCCTGTCCCTGTTACAAGGTAAAAACAATGACTGCAGATGCTGGAAACCAGATTCTGGATCAGTGGTGCTGGAAGAGCACAGCAATTCAGGCAGCATCTGACGAGCAGCAAAATCGACATTTCGGGCAAAAGCCCTTCATCCTTTATTCCTGATGAAGGGCTTTTGCCCGAAACGTCAATTTTGCTGCTCGTCGGATGCTGCCTGAATTGATGTGCTCTTCCAGCACCACTGATCCAGAATCTGTCCCTGTTACATCCTCCAACCCCTACAACCCTCTCTGTATCTCAAACATCAGTTTGTTCCTAGAACCTGCCCTATCCCTGTTGCTTTCTCCTGGCTGTACACCATTCCTATCTTGTGTGACCACCATCAGCCTGATAACACTCCCTTGATCTGTAATCTGATCCAATCTTTACACTCACTGTAACCATGCTACATCTGAAGCCCTCTCTACCTCTGACTGCATCCAGCCCCTGCAACACTCCCTTGTTGCGTAATCTCCAACTCCTACAAAATTTGCTTTCTGCAAAGCACCTCCAGATCATTCATTCTAAGTGTTGGAAGTCTTAAAGCATATTAAGGTAGATAAATTCCTGAAACCTGAGGGGGGGAAGCTAGGAAAGAAATTACAGGCCTCCTGATGGAGATGTTTGTATCATCGACAGCTACAGGTTAAGTGACCGAAGATTGGAGGGTGACTAATTTTTGTGCCATTATTTAAGAAACGCTACAGTGAAATAGCTGGGAATGACAGACTAATGAGCATAATGTCCATGTGGACAAGTTGTTAGTGGATTTTGAGAGACAGGATCTACAGGCATTTGGAGAGGCAAAGGTTCATTTGGGATAGTCAGCATGGCTTTGGACATGGGAAAGCATATCTCATGAATTTGATTGAGTTTTTTGAAGGTGTGACCAAGAAAGCAGATAAGGACAGTGCAGTAGACATTGTTGACATGGACTTGAGCAAGGAATTTGACAAGGTATAACATGTTAGATTGTTGAATAGGTTAAATCTAATGGGCTCCAGGGAGAGCTAGCGGATTGGATACAAAATTGGCATGGTGGTGATAGAGAGCTGTTTTTCAGACTGGAGGCCTGTGACCAGCAATGTGCCATGAGATAGTTCTAGGTCTACTGTTATTCGTCATTTGTGTAAATGATTTGGATGAGAATTTGGGAGATATGGTTAGTACATTTGTGGATGACATCAAGATTGGTGGTATACTGGACAGTGAGGATGGTTCTCGGGGAGTGCAATGAGATCTTGATCAACTGGGGCCAATGAGCTGAGGAATGGCAGATGGAGTTTAATTTAGGTAAATGTAAGGTGTTGCATTTTGGTGAAGCAAACCAGAGTAGGATTTACACAGTCAATGGTAGAGTCTGTGCACTGTTATAGAACAAAGAGATCTTGGGGTACAGGTTTCTAGCTCTTTGAAAATTGAGTCACATTTTGACAGAGTGGTGAAGAAAGCTTTTGACATGCTAGCTTTCATTGGTCAGAGCATAGAGGATAGGAGCTGAGACATCTTGTTGCATCTGTCCAAGATGTTGGTGAGGCAATATTTGGAGCACTGCATGCAGTTTGGGGCACCCTACTATAGAAAGGATATTACTAAACTAGAAAAAGTGAAGAAGAGATTTACTAGGTTGCTACCTGGACTGGAAGGCTTGAGTTATAAGGAGAGTTTGGATAGGCTGGGAAATTTTCTGCTGGAGCCTAGGAGATTAAGAGGTGACTGCACAGAGTATCGGTAAGGTAGATAGCAGACAGCTTTTCCCCCAGTAGGAGAATCTAAAACCAGAGGGCAGAGGTCTGAGGTGAGAAAGGAGCAATACAAAAGGGTCCAGAGGGACACATTGAGGCTGCCAGAGGTATTGGTGGAAGCGAGGACAATTTTGTCATTTAAAAAACATTTTGCCAGGTACATGGATGGGAAAGGTATGGAGGGATCTCAACCAAACGCAAGCAAATGGGACTATGTTAAATTGTGAAAACTGGGCAGGTGTTATGAAGGAATGTTGAGGGAGCTAGGGTTTTTCTCATTGGTGCAAAGAGGATGAGAGGTGACTTGATAGAGGTGTACAAGATGATGAGAGGCATAGATACATTGATAACCAGAGACTTTTTCCCAGGGCAGAAATGGCTATCACAAGGGAGCATAATTTTAAGGTGATTGGAGGAAGGTTTAAGGGAGATGTCAGAGGTAGGCTCTTTACACAGAGTGGTGGGTGCGTGGAATGCACTGCCAGCAGTGGTAGTAGAGTCAGATTTAAGAGATTCTTAGATAGGCACATGGATGATAGTAAAATGAAGGGTATGTAGGTTAGTTTTATCTTAGAGTAGGGTAAAAGATTGGCACAACATGGCGGGCTGAAGGGACTGTACTGTGCTGTACTGTTCTATGTTCTATATCTGTACAAGTTCCTCCAGTACCTGCAGTCTTCAATGTGAATGCAACTATGTCCAGTCCTGGCAATCTCTCTAATATTCCTCCGCTCTTACAACCCTCTCTAAATCTGTAACATACTCCCATCCCCACAACACTCACTAATAGTGTAGCTTGTTTTGTTCCTTCCTTTATCTCCCTGTGTCTGTAAACTCCTTCAGGCCTTACAACTCTGTTAATCTCTGAAGAAGCTGGAGGAAGCTACAATGATCACCCCAAACTGTAACCTCCTCAAGCCCTTACAACCCTCCTTGTCTCTGTTACCTCCTCCAGACTCTATATCTCTCCTTATCTCTGTAACTTTGTCTAGTCCCTTCCAGACTCACTGTCTCTGTGCAAACTTACAATCTTCCCCCATTCTGAAGTTGAAAGCATGTATGTTCACTTTAAAATAAAGTTAAAAATCACACAACACCAGGTTATAGTCCAACAGGTTTAATTGGAAGCACTAGCTTTCAGAGTGCCTGATGACAACCACCTGATGAAGGAGCAGAGCTCCGAAAGCTAGTGCTTCCAATTAAACTTGTTGGACTATAACCTGGTGTTGTGTGATTTTTAACTTTGTACACACCAGCCCAACACTGGCAGCTCCAAATCATCACTTTAAAATAGACACTGTTTTCTGAATATTGAAGTAAACTTAAAGTGCAGGCTCAGCTACCCAAATCAAAAGGCTGGGAGTCAGGCTGTTCCAAAATATTTACACATAACAATTCGCTATTTAAAGGGATACCTGAGTTTTGCTTGTTGTTTTGACAATTCAAATTTAACTAATTACTTTAAATAATGCCCAGGATACTAAAACCCAATTGAATTTAAATTTATTGTTTTGACAACATCAGAACAATGACAGGAACGGTTGTGGTGAGGTACAAAACACAGGCATTTTGAAAATTTGATCAGAGCCACTTCCAACGAACGGTGGAGCAACTGCTGTAGAGCTGTAGAGCTAACTGCCCTTCTACAATCTTGCTCTCAAAGAAATTAGAAGGCACTCTATATCATAAGGTACATTTTCCTGTAAAACACACTCATAGTAAAGAGAAAGAAGATGACCCAGGGAGTTCAGCAGATGAAAGATTGAGGACAATGGAGAAGACTGAGACTGTGTGAACCTGAGATTAAGTTAATGTAATGTTCAATAAGTGTGTTATTTTAACAACATGTTAATAGGATTGTGTTCAGTTAAAGTTTGTTCATAGCCTGGTTTAGACTTCACTATTAGAGTTAGGAAAATAAATTGTTATTTTTCTTTTAGTAGTGGAAATTAGGAGTTCTCTGTCACTCACTTACATTTTTAATAGATTACAAAGTGAGATGAGCTTTTCTGGGTGTTTGGTTTGAATTAACATAAGTGCTCGACCTCCACAATGTAACCGTAAGACCATAAAGGGCGGCACGATGGCTCAGTGGTTAGCTCTGCTGCCTCACAGCACCAGGGTCCTAGGTCCGATTCCTGCCTGTCTGTGTGGAACTTGCACATTCTCCCTGTGTCTGCGTGGGTTTCCTCCGGGTGCTCTGGTTTCCTCCCACAATCCAAAAATGTGCAGGTCAGGTGAATTGGCCATGCTAAATTGCCCACAGTGTTTGTCAGGGGTAAATATAGGGTAAGGGAATAGGTTTGGGTGGGTTTCTCTTCAGAGGGGCGGTGTGGACTTGTTGGGCCGAAGGGCCTGATTCCACACTGTAGAGAATCTAATCTAATCAAATCATAAAACATAAGAGCAGAAGTTAGGCCAATCAGTCCATCGATTCTACTCTTCTATTCAATCATGGCTGCTAAGCTTCTCAACCCCATTCTTCTGCTTTATCCCCGTAACCCTTGATCCCCTTGATTTCAAGAATCTATCTATCTTAGTCTCAATCACCTGGCCTCCACAGCTTCCTATAGCAATGAATTTCATTATTCACCACTCTCTGGCTGAAGAGGTTTCTCCTTATCTCCGTTCCAAAAGGTCTTCCCTTTACTCTAACGCTATGCCCTCGGGTCTTCGTCACTCCTACTAATGGAAACATCTTCCCAACATCTACTGTTGCTATGGTCTGGTGATGGAAGAGTCTAAGGGCCTGCATGTCCACACCTCCCCCCCTTACTTCCCTCCAAGGCCCCAAGGGATCCTTCCATATCCGCCACAAATTCACCTGCACCTCCACACACATCATTTACTGCATCCACTGCACCCGATGTGGCCTCCTCTATATTGGGGAGACAGGCTGCCTACTTGCAGAACATTTCAGANNNNAACCACAAGGGATGAACTCAGACTTCTCCAGTTTCCTCATTTCCCCTCCCCCCACATTGTCTCAGCTCCAACCCTCGAACTCAGCACCACCTTCCTAACCTGTAATCTTCTTCCTAACCTCTCCGCCCCCACCCCCACTCCGGCCTATCACCCTCATCTTATCACCCTCACCTTAACCTCCTTCTACCTATCGCATTTCCAACACCCCTCCTCCAAGTCCCTCCTCCCTACCTTTTATCTTAGCCTGCTTGGCACACTTTCCTCATTCCTGAAGAAGGGCTCATGGCCGAAACGTCGATTCTCCTGCTCCTTCGATGCACCTGACCTGCTGCGCTTTTCCAGCAACACATTTTTAGCTCTCCTCATCTATGTCAGTTTTTAAAGCACTCTGCATATTCCTGGTCACATGATAGACCAGGGCACTGAGCCCAGTACTGTACGAGTGGAGCCTATCCCAATATCATAGCTTACTCATCTCGGGATACTAAATGCAATGCCCACTGAATCAAAACCAGTTCTTCTGACACCATTGTTTGATCCTGAGACCTTCCTGTCCTCTGATGATATCACTCAGTATCTCTCCATGTGTTATCCATCACTGGGTGGTCTAATTGCTGATGGTCTATGCTTCTTCCTGTTGCAGCTGGTCTGAGATCCTGAGCCAATAGAAATCTCAACTCCACAGAGATGAGGCAGCACAGGCCAGAAATGGAAACTGGGATTTTCCAGATCTCAGTGGTATTCAGTACCATTCTATCTGAGTAATCCTCACTACATCAGTCTAAGTCCTTGGTCTGTCTATTTCTCTGTCTCTTGTGGATACTCAGGATGTTGAAAAATGTGGTGCTGGAAAAACACAGCAGGCCAGGCAGCATCCAAGGAGCAGGAGAATCAACGTTTCGGGCATAAGCCCATCTCCTGCTCCTCGGATGCTGCCTGGCCTGCTGTGTTTTTCCGGCACCACATTTTTCAACTCTGGTACTCCAGCATCTGCAGTCCTCAATTTCTCTTAGATACTCAGGATGTTCCTGACTCAGCAGAATTCCCAACTTCTGTCTCATCCATCATCTTATTGAAGATGGTTGGTCAGCCAGAGAGAGGGAGAGTGAGATCTGGAGCTTTCCATAAATCCTGCAGCAAGGTATGATCACGCACAGTTAACAGTATAGGGAGGAGTTACTGGATTTCTGTATTCAGACCCTTAAGACATGGCATAAATACAGTGCTGGACAAGGAACAGAACAAAGAGATCCCAGGCTTCATTACAATCATTTTGTGAGGATCCTGTTTTCACCTCTGCTGTACTGGTCCTCACCGAGACAGCACAGGAGATCCCCGTCATCAATCCTGGCCCATGCTGTCTTAATGATTTTTGTAATCTCCTCCAGTCCCAATAATTTCTCCTCTGTGTGTAACTTCTTCTAGTCTATCAAACACTCCTTATCTGTGTCAACTTCTCCAATCCCTAACACTGTCTGTATCAGTGTAATCTTCTCCAGTAGACACTACCTTCCCTATCTTTGTAAGCCACTACAGACCTGTAGAGCAGTTGATCTTCCGTAATTACACTGGCACCACTCCCCACCTCTTCCTCCGCTACATTGATGACTGCATTGGTGCCACCTCGTGCTCCCGCGAGGAGGTTGAGCAATTCATCAGCTTCACCAACACATTCCACCCTGACCTTAAATTTACTTGGACC
>NC_057735.1:52100527-52102117 GCF_004010195.1 Chiloscyllium plagiosum
CCCCCCTCTCCTCCCTGTCCTATCACCTTCATCTCCTTCCCCACTGACCTATTGTACTCTATGCTACTCTCTCCCCACTCCCACCCTCCTCTAGCTTATCTCTCCATGCTTCAGGCTCTCTGCCTTTATTCCTGATGAAGGGCTTTTGCCCGAAACGTCGATTTTGCCTGTCCTCGGATGCTGCCTGAATTGCTATGCTCTTCCAGCACCACTAATCCAGAATCTGGTTTCCAGCATCTGCAGTCATTGTTTTTACCTTTTTATCTCCTGCAACCAGTACAAGCCTCCATGTCTGTGTATTTGCCATTAATCCCTATATCTGTTCCTGTCGGTGTAATCTTCTCCAGCCCCTAAAGCCCCTCCTTATCTGTGAAAAATTCTTGCGTCCTTGAGTCAGCCCTATCTGTATAAGTCCATCTAGATCTGAAAAACCTCCCTAACTTTGTAACTATGTCAAGCTCATCCTCATCCACTATTTCTGTAGCCTTCCCCATCCCTACTAAAACTCCTAATCTTAGTAACCGCCTCCAGCTATTGGAATCCTCCTTGTCTCTAAGCACCATGTAAAGCTACCCCCTCTATCATGTAATTTAGTCTCTACAATCCTAATGATGACAATAAACTTCTCCTGACTCTAAAACACACACAGTCTCTGTAAACTCTACCTGTCCCTACTCCCACCCCTATGCATGTTATCTTCTTCAGTCACGGCAAGCCATTAGGGATTTAACTTCCTCCAGACATGATAATACGATTTACTTCCATAACTTATAAGCTCTTACAATCCTCCCTGTATTGTAACCATGTCCCATCCCTACATAGCTAATTTTTCTGTAAAGTACTCCCATTTTTTAAATCCTCCCCATATCTGTCACCTATTCCATCCTCCACACCCCTCCCCATCTCTGTAAAACCTCCAGTTACTACAGCTCTCAGTATCATTATATTCCATTAGTCACTACAATATCAGAGTATGGGGCAAAAGCAGGAACAGCATGCTGAGTTAGATGATCATATTGAAACTTATGTGGCCAAATGACAGACACTTCCCCCTCTTTCCTGTGTTCCTCTGTAAACCAAAGTTTGTGAGAAGATTTGTAGCTCGGGTGCTCGTTGTTGTGGTTCTATTCGCCGAGCTGGGTATTTGCGTTGCAGACGTTTTGTCCCCTGTCTAGGTGACATCCTCAGTGCTTGGGAGCCTCCTGTGAAGCGCTTCTGTGTTGTTTCCTCTGGCATTTATAGTGGTTTGTCTCTGCCGCTTCCGGTTGTCAGTTCCAGCTGTCCGCTGCAGTGGCCGGTATATTGGGTCCAGGTCGATGTGTTTGTTAATAGAATCTGTGGATAAGTGCCATGCCTCTAGGAATTCCCTGGCTGTTCTCTGTTTGGCTTGTCCTGTAATAGTAGTGTTGTCCCAGTCAAACTCATGTTGTTTGTCACCTGCGTGTGTGGCTACTAAGGATAGCAGGTCGTGTCGTTTCGTGGCTAGTTGGTAGCAAGCAACATGAGTTTGACTGCAACAACACTACTATTATAAGACAAGCCAAACAGAGAACAGCCAGGGAATTCCTAGAGGCATGGCACTCATCCACA
>NC_057735.1:52102214-52103523 GCF_004010195.1 Chiloscyllium plagiosum
TTGTATAGGTGTTCCTCTTCCTCTTTTTGCAGTTCTGGTGTACTGCAGTGTGTTGTGGCCCTTTTGAACAGTGTCTTGATGCAACTTATTTTGTGTGTGTTGGGGTGGTTGCTTTCGTAGTTCTGTGGTCTGTGTGTATGATTTTCCTGTATACCTTTGTGGTGAATTCTCCATTCGGTGTTCTCTGTACCATCACGTCTAGGAATGGGAGTTGGTTGTCCATTTCTTCCTCTCTCGTGAATCTGATTCCTGTGAGTGTGGCGTTAATGATCCGGTGTGTGTTTTCTATTTCTGTGTTTTTAATGATTACAAAAGTGTCATCCACTGGGCGGCACGGTAGCACAGTGGTTAGCACTGCTGCCTCACAGCGCCAGAGACCCGGGTTCAAATCCTGCCTCAGGCGACTGACTGTGTGGAGTTTGCATATTCTCCCCGTGCAGGTCAGGTGAATTAGCCATGCTAAATTGTCCGTAGTGTTAGGTAAGGGGTAAATGTAGGGGTATGGGTGGGTTGCGCTTCGGCGGGTCGGTGTGGACTTGTTGGGCCGAAGGGCCTGTTTCCACACTGTAACGTAATCTAATCTAATCTAATCTACTCTGGCTACCTCCCATTATCCAAAGATGTGCAGGTTAGGTGAATTGGCTGTGCTAAATTGCCTATAGTGTTAGGTGCGTTAGTTAGGGGTAAAGGTACGGAAATTGGTCTGGGTGGGTTACTCTTCGGAGAGTCAATGTGGACTTGTTGAGGCAAATGGCCTGTTTCCACGCTGTAGGGAATCTAATCTATCTGTGTAAACCTCACCCTCCTGTACAACCCTCCCTACCTTTGGAACTTCCTCAAGTTTGTACTGTCTGTGTAACTGTTTCCAACTCCTATTCTCCAGAAAGCCTGCCAGGCTGCACACCCTTCTTATCTATGTAAGGACAAACACATAAGGAGAACGTAAGGACTGCAGATACTGGGGATCAGAGTCTAGAATGTGTTGCTGGAAAAGCACAGCAGGTCAGGCAGCATCTGAGGAGCAGGAGAATTGATGTTCCTGATGAATGGCTTATGCCCGAAGTGTTGATTTTCCCGCTCCTCGAATGCTGCCTGATCTGCTGTGCTTTTCTGGCACCATACTCTCGACTCCAGAACATATAAGCCTTCTTATATCTGTAAACTTCTTCAGTCACTATAACACTCCATATCTCTGTTAGTTCCTCCAGTATATGCAATGCTCTTTTTTCTGAAAACATTATGTTTTCTGTATGCCTGTCTGTCTACCTGCCTCTCTCTACGTTCATCCTATCTCTGGAATTTAATCCAG
>NC_057735.1:52103572-52122311 GCF_004010195.1 Chiloscyllium plagiosum
CCCCCCCCCACCACAAAGCTTCCGCAACTCTCCCCACATCTGTAACCTCTTCTAGTCCCTTCAGCACCTTCTATTTTCTCCAATCTCTGAAACCCTTTTTCCCTCTCACGTTTCTGTCCACTTCTCACTTTTTTTGACTCTGTAAAATCTTCAAGCCCCTGATCACCTCCCTATCTCTGTAACCTCTACCCAACCCTTTAACCTAACACTATCACTGAAACACACCCTGTCTTTGCAACAAGGCAGATAGAATGACAACATTAATTGAAGTGATCAAACTATCATTATGGAGATTGATCACTTCAATTAATGTTGTCATTCTATCTGCCTTGTTGCAAAGACAGGGTGTGTTTCAGTGATAGTGTTAGGTTAAAGGGTTGGGTAGAGGTCATTATGGAGATATGCCTGCAGAATGACTATGGCTGGGAAGTGAATACTAAACAATTGTCGGGATTTAGGCAGGATAGGCAAAAAGCCAAATAAAGTCCAGTAAAGTTGTGAAGAAGAGATGAGGTTACTGCATTAGTGAGACAGCCACGCAGATCTGAAGATCAAAATTTGGAATCTGAGAAACAGTGAAGGCCAGCAATCATGAGCAGGAACCCTTTTACAGGCACCAAACAGTGATGGAAATATAAATTTTGTCACAATCAGGAAAGTAAATGTACTTGCAGCAAAGGCTGTTAAGTAACTGTGTGTGACAGTAATCTCCACCTCAACTGAATAGCTAATGAGAATCAGTGCTGTAATGGATGGAATCCAGAATTGTATATGAGATGGTTTTCTGTAATAGCATGTGGAGGAGCCATCAAGAGAATGGCGTATTCTAGATCAAATGTTGTGGGATGGGCAATGTGAAATAATCCCATTGTGAAAGAGCTTTTTGAGCAGAGAACCATAATATTATGCAATCTTTTATTGAATTTAGAACTGATTTAATGAAGACCATAAGATGTAGGAGCGGAATTAGGCCATTTGGCCCATCAAGTATGTTCCGCCATTCAATGAGATTATGACTGATCCAATAATCCTCAACTCTCGTTTCCTGCCCTTTCTACATAACCCTTATTTTCCTGATTAATTAAAATCTGACTATCTCAGCTGTAAATATACTCAACAACCCTCTGCAGTAAGGAATTCCACAGATTCACTGTCTTCCTCATCGCTGTCTTGAATGAGTAAGCCCTTGCTGGGATTTTATGCCCCCTGGTTACAGCTTCTTGCACAAGGGAAGTAGCAAAGGAAGTAGCAAAGTTAATTATTACAGATGACAAGAAAACTAGTGGAGTTGTGGATAACGAGGAAGGATGTCAAAGGTTGCAGAAGGATATACATCAGCTGGAAAAGTGGGTGGAGAAATGGCAAATCGAGTTTAATCTGGTCAGGTATGAGGTTGGATTTTGGTATGATTTTGGAAGGACAAGTGCAAGGAGAACGTTAGGAGACTGAGGCGCATTGATATCTTGGTGCAAGTCCATAGAGAGATCTTGGTGCAAGTCCATAGCTCCCTGAAAGTGGCAACATAAGTGAATAAGGAGGTAACAATATGGTAGGCTTGGCTTCACTGGTCACAGCATTGTATAAAGAAATTTGTAAGTCATATTATAACGCTATGGAATTTTGGTCTGGCCATATTTGGAGCCCAATGTGCAGTTCTCATCACCACACAATAGGAAGGATGTGGAGACTTTAAAGAGTGTGCAAGAGGTTTACCAGCATGTTGCCTATGTTAGTTATGATAAGATGTAATAGCTATGAGGAGAGGCTGGACAAACTTTGATTGCTTTGCTAAAGTGTTGGAGGCTGAGGGGCGACCAGGTACAGCTATATAAAATTAGTAGAGGCATAAATAATGTGGATAGTCAGAATCACCTTTCCAATGTGGAAATGTCAAATACAAATGCACATAGGAATGAGGCGAGAGAGGGTGAGTTTAAATTAGATTAGATTAGATTACATTAGATTAGATTACATTACAGTGTGGAAACAGGCCCTTCGGCCCAACAAGTCCACACCGACCCGCCGAAGCGAAACCCACCCATACCCCTACATTTTACCCCTTACCTAACACTACGGGCAATTTAGCATGGCCAATTCACCTGACCCTGCACATCTTTGGACTGTGGGAGGAAACCGGAGCACCCGGAGGAAACCCACGCAGACACGGGGAGAACGTGCAAACTCCACACAGTCAGTCGCCTGAGGCGGGAATTGAACCCGGGTTTCAGGCGCTGTGAGGCAGCAGTGCTAACCACTATGCCACCGTGCCGTGTCATAGAGTCAGAGAGATCTACAGCACAGAAACAAACCCTTCAGTCCAACTTGTCCATGCTGACCAGATTTCCTAACCTAATCTAGTCCCATTTGCCAGCACTTGGCCCATATCACTCGAAACCCTTCCTATTCATATACTCATCCAGATGCCTTTTAAATGCTGTAATTGTACCAGCCTCCAACACTTCTTCTAGCTGCCCATTCCATACACGCCCACTCTCTGTGTGAAAATGTTGTCCCTTAGGAGCTTTTTATTATCTTTCCCCTCTCACCCGAAAGCTATACCTTCTAGTTCTGGACTCCCCTGCCCAACCCAGGGAAAAGATTAGATTATATTCCCTACAGTGTGGAAACAGGACCTTCGGCCCAACAAGCCCACAACGACCCTCCAAACAGTAATCCACCCTGACCTATTTCCCTCTGTCTAACGCACATAATGCTACGGGCAATGTATCATGGCCAATTCACCTGACCTGCACATCTTTGGATTGTGGGAGGAAACCGAAGCACCTGGAGGAAACCCACGCAGACACGGGGAGAATGTGCAAACTCCACACAGACAGTCGCCCGAGGCTGGGATTGAACCTGGGACTGTGAGACAGCAGTGCGAACCACTGAGCCACCGTGTCACCCCCAATCTTGTCTATTTATCCAATCCATGCCCCTCATGACTTTATAAACCTCTATAAGGTCATCCCTCAGCCTCCAACACTTGACGGAAAACAGCCCCAGCCTGTTCAGCCTCTCCCTGTAGCTCAGATCCTCCAACCCTGGCAACATCCCTGTAAATCTTTTCTAACCCTTTCAAGTTTCATGACATCTTTCCGATAGGAAGGAGACCAGAATTGCACACAATATTCCAACAGTGGCCTAACCAATGCCCTATACAGCTGCAACATGACCTCCCAACTCCTGTACTCAATACGCTGACCAATAAAGGACAGCATACCAAATTCCTTCTTCACTATCCTATCCATCTCTGACTTCACTTTCAAGGTACTATGAACCTGCATCATGTGAATATGCTCAAAAGATATTTTCATAGAGAAGGAAAGCAAAAGGAGAATGTGTTACTGATTACAGCAGAGTGAAGAAACCAAGTTCAGAGGATTCTGAATTAGACACTCTTCAAATTAAATTGGACAATGAGGAAGTTGTCAAAAATTGGGATAAATTATTGAGTTGCTTTCCAGAGGAAAATTGAAATGATCTGCAAGAGTTATTGCTATCGCATGGGAGATATGTGGAAATAAGCTGGAAAGTACTAATCTAATTATGCTTGACATAGATATGGGAAATGCCATTCTAGTTAAATAACATCCTTATTAACTTAATCCTGTAAAGTTGGCACAGGTTCAAAAAAAAAATTGAACGCATGCTCCAAGATGACATAATCAAAGTGAGTTGCAGTGACTGGAGCTCACCATAGTAACGGTGCCAAAACCAGATGGTACCCAATGGTTATGTGTGGTCTATCGCAAAGTCAATGTAGTTACAAAGTCTGATTCATATCCAATTCCACATTTGGAAGACTGTTAAAAAGGTGGGACAAGCAACATATATTTCTAAATTGAACTTACTCAGTGAATACTGGCAGGTACCTTTGTCTGAAAGGACAAAGGCAATTTTGGCTTTCATGACATCAGATGGACTGTATCAATTTAAAGTCATGCTATTTGGTATGAAAAATGCAGCAGTCACACTACAAAGACTAAACAATAAAGTCATTTCCAGATTATCATTGTGTGCTTTACATCGATGACCTGCTGATTTTTAGTCACACACGGAAGGAACGTTTGCAGCATTTATCAGAATTATTTGATTGACTTCAGGAAGTAGGATTGTCTAGATCATGTCATCCTCTGCTGTACAAAAGCGGTGCCAGTCAGGTGACAACATAGCTGAGAGGTTAAGGCGATGGACTGCGCATCCATTGTGCTCTGCACACGCGGGTTTGAATCTGACTCTTGTTGCTTTTTCCAGGAGCATGTACTGTTGCCACCTTTCTTTGCTTCTCACACCGTTTGTACATATTGGAGCTGCAATATTTGTCAGTTTATCTCTCCACAAATTCTTGAATAGCTGACACTACAGCAAAGTCTAAATATAGAATTAGAAACTGTGTCATACCTTTCATTGAAATGCTGATTAAATTGGGACAGTGAAAAGGAGCATAATTTTCCCTCGTTTCATTCCTTCCATCTTGACTTTCTATGGGCTTACACTGAATAATAGAGTCATAAAAAATCAAAAGAACAGGTTTATCCAGTGGATGAGTATTTGAAACCAACACTTGGTTCAAGGTTCTGACCTGTATTTTAACAGTCTTTTTTTAAACTACTGGAGAGTCAACCACAACTGGTACAGCAAAGGAATTGTCCAATGGATCAAAGGAAGCAGAAACTTCATACACCTTTCATTCATGTCATAGCCTTTCTGCTGTGTATGAGTCAGACAATGATCCATCATCCTGCATCATCATTGAGTTACCAACTATATAAGATTGTACATGTATCCAGCAAGCAGGGTATCTATGGTGTGCAAAGTGCTATTTGTTGTCTCCAGGCCGCAGCACTTCTCTTTTTAATAAACTTATTAGCCTAATTATTGATCTGTCTGATCAGGTAAATGCACCTTTTCTTTCACTTTATCCAATCTCTTCATAATTTTGAATCTATCGAACAAATGAGATTGAGGACCAAGTGAAGTCAAGATGAAGTCGGACCTGAAGTCAGCCATTCGAGTTATCGATTCTGGATTAGTGGTGCTGGAAGAGCACAGCAGTTCAGGCAGCATCCAAGGAGCAGCGAAATCGACATTTCAGGCAAAAGCCCTTCATCAGGAATAAAGGCAGAGAGCCTGAAGCATGGAGAGATAAGCTAGAGGAGGGTGGGGGTGGGGAGAAAACAGCATAGAGTACAATAGGTGAGTGGGGGAGGGGATGAAGGTGATTGGTCAGGGAGGAGAGGGTGGAGTGATTGGGTGAGGTGGGGGAAGGGGAACTGAGGAAACTGTTGAAGTCCACATTGATGCCCTGGGGTTGAAGTGTTCCGAGGCGGAAGATGAGGCGTTCTTCCTCCAGGCGTCTGGTGGTGAGGGAGCGGCGGTGAAGGAGGCCCAGGACCTCCATGTCCTCGGCAGAGTGGGAGGGGGGGTTTAAATGTTGGGCCACAGGGAGGTGTGGTTGATTGGTGCGGGTGTCCCAGAGATATTCCCTAAAGCGCTCTGCTAGGAGGCGCCCAGTCTCCCCAATGTAGTGGAGACCGCATCGGGAGCAACGGATACAATAAATGATATTAGTGGATGTGCAGGTAAAACTTTGATGGATGTGGAAGGCTCCTTTAGGGCCTTGGATAGAGGTGAGGGAGGAAGTGTGGGCACAAGTTTTACACTTCCTGCGGTGGCAGGGGAAGGTGCCAGGATGGGAGGGTGGGTTGTAGGGGAGGGAAGGTGCCAGGATGGGAGGGTGGGTTGTAGGGGAGCGTGGACCTGACCAGGTAGTCACGGAGGCAACGGTCTTTGTGGAAGGCAGAGAGGGGTGGGGAGGGAAATATATCCCTGGTGGTGGGGTCTGTTTGGAGGTGGCAGAAATGTCGGCAGATGATTCGGTTTATGCGAAGGTTGGTAAGGTGGAAGGTGAGCACCAGGGGCGTTCTGTCCTTGTTACGGTTGGAGGGGTTGGGTCTGAGGGCGGAGGTGCGGGATGTGGACAAGATATCAAGTCTGCTCCACTATTCAATGAGGTCATGGTTTATTTGATCATCTTCAACTGCATTCTCCTGCCTTACCTGGGTAAACCTTGATGGATTTTACCAATTGAACATCTTGTTATCTCAGTTTGTAAAACCCAGAAATGCAGCCCCAACAGCAGTCTGTGGGAAATAATTTCATAGATTTTTTGGCCCCTAAGCAATTAAACTTCTGCTCATTTCTGAGTTAACTGAGCAACATCTTCTTCTGAAATTATGTTCTCTGGTCCTCGACTCTCATTCTTGGGGAAACCATCTGTCCATATCTACCCTGTCAAAGCCTCTAAGAAAATTGACTTTTTAGAAATGTTATGTGATTTTAAATCTTCCCTCAGTCTTGTTTGTTCAACAGACAACAATCCCAGCCGAACCAAGCATTCCACAAAGCTCCATCTTATGCAGTTCTGGCAACATTCTCATAAATGTCTGCTGGACCCTTTAGAGTGCTTACATTTTTTTAAGGAGATGGAGTGAGATTGTGTTCAGCAAAGCATTTAAAATTTATCATGCATAGGCGGAGATAGGGAATTAGGGAATCGGGTTGATCCTGAATATATAGAATGCTGGTGTTACAATGCAAAGGTTGAACCCCTCTGCTAAATTAAAACTAAAACCCCCAGAAAAGCTCTCCTCGCTTCATGGTCTATGAAACATGAGTGAGTGAAAGAAACCCCCTGATTTCCACTGTTTACAGAAGAGAAAATCTAATTTCCTAACTCTAACATTGAACACAAAACAAAAGCTACTAACAAACCCATGCCCCATTTTCTTAATTAATCACAATCTGAAACCCCAACTCTATTAAAATACTGCTACAATAACACAATTATTAAACATTAAATTAACTAAATCTCTAAAAATCCATACAGTCTCATATACTGTCTTCCTGCCGGTCTCCCGCATCTGCTGCTTCCTTCTGTTCTTCCTCATCTGCGGTTTTCTTCCATTCTTCGAATTCTGCTATCTTCTCCCTGAGCCACCTTCTATGATTCTCTTTACTGTGATTGTCTTTGTGTAAAATTCTTTGGTACCTTTAATAGATGGTGCTTTCTGAGATTTTTCTTTGAGAGCACTATTCAGAGGACATGTGCTCTCATGTTTGATGGGCAGTTAGCTCTTTCAACTTCATAACACCTTCCCCTTAAGATAAACTGAACCAAGATAATGAAAAAATTGCTTTGTTTTTCTTTTTTTTAACTCTTAATACCATTATTACAAAATGCAAATGTCAGTCCTCTAAAGTTACATGTTCCTTACTGATTTATACATACACATAACATTTGGATTGTACCAGTTCTATCTTATCTATTCATGTTCTTTTAAGCTCGTGAAAATGCATCTGTAATAACACTTTTTTACCCGCCACATATACAATTAGTAAATTAATAGTCTGTAACGTAAGTCTCCAACAAAATAGTCTGTAACGTAAGTCTCCAACAAAATAGTCACTTTTTTTTATTAAACCTTTCCAAAAATGTGACAGCGTTGTGGTCCATGTACACAACCGTCTCTGAAACATTTAGTACATAAGCGTTAAAATGCTGTAAAGGTAGTACTCAATAACTCCTTTTCAACAGTGGAATATCTTCTCACTTGAATATTGAATGTCTTCAAAAAGTAGCCAATTAACTATTCAATTCCATTAGCATCTCCCTGAATCAACACAGAGCCAACCCTGGTATTGATTGCAACTTTAGAGTGTTTTTAAAAAATTGGTGTTGCTAAAACAACTTGTAAGTTCTCAAATACCTCCTGATATCGTTCTGTCCACTGAAATTTTGTGTTCTTCTTTAGAAAATCTGTTAGCAATGCCACCACGCTGCTGAAGTTCGGTACAAACCACTCGTCCCAAAAACCAAAGCACCTCTTTTTTCAGGGAATGGTCATGCATGTTCCTTGATGGTCATCGTCTTCATGTTCCTTGGAGACATCCTTCCACATTTGATGCTTTGTCCCAAGATCATCACCTCCACCTTTGCAAATTCTGTTTTCTTTAAGTTTATTACATAGTTTTGCTTTTCGTAATGGTTCAAACAGCTCTGCAAATTGAACAATGTGATCTTTCCATGAATGGTTAATGATCACAAAGTCATCAAAATAGATGACACACAATTAATTAATCCTGCCACAACTCTGTTCATGAATCTCTGGAATGTGGCTGGTGTATTCCTAATGGCATCACTTTGAATTGATATAGCCCATTTGGGGGTTACAAATGCAGAAACTTCTTTTGCTATCTCTGATAAAGGTACCTGCCAATAACCACGCAGTAAGTCCAACTTTGTGATGGAACTGGCTTCTCCGACTTTCTCTGTACAGTCCTCCAACCTTGGTATTGGATATGAGTCCAATTTAATATTGGTGCTGACCTTCTAATAGTCCACACAAAATCATTAAGTCCTGTCACGTTTGAAAACTAACACGATTGAACTCCATTCACTCTGACGTTTTCATTGAGCATTGCCTCCATTTCCTTCTGGACCTGTGCAGCGTTCAGAGGATTAGGCATGTAGGGGCATTGTTTTATTGAGACAGCATTCCCTACTTCCTTCTCATGTACAAAAGTATTAGTCCTCACCTATTCTATTCCTACATCTGTGCTCATATTGCCGCAACAAATCTTTCAACTCAGTTATTTGCTGCTGAGACAGATAACTCACTATCCTATCCCATTCTTCAAAGACTTCCTTTTTATTTAACTTGTTTTGAGGCACATCAAGATCCACGTCAACTGGATTTGATTCCTCACTCTATGGGGCATTAACTAAGATATAATTCTCCAGTGACTTTCCTATCCTCTGGCACATGTTACAAGTACAGCAAAATTCAGTTACATCCTTATGGAGTCGAGGCGATTGGAAGCACTTTTGCATCTTAGTTTGAGTCTTTTTCACACCTGCATGACCTGCTACTGGCAACACAATCTGGTGCACTTCCACCCACTTCTCCTCTAACCTGCCATGGTCTCCATTTTCACCTGAGGATTCAATCCTTAAGATAATACCCTCAGGAATATATTCTGATTCCTTTTCTGAGTATGCATCATGATATCGACTTTTTATCATTTCATCTTTCTGTTGTCACTCCATTAGCCTTTCAAGATTAACACCTCTGCCTGACCCTCTATCTGTTCAGGTTTGACCTGTACAATTTCATCAAACAGGGTGTCAGCTAACCGAACCTCAACTCCTTTGTCTTTCTCCTTAGTTTTTCCTTCTTACTGTAACTTATGGTTGTGAGATCTTGTTACTACACAGTCTGGAAAACTTCAAGAGTGTTTTTCTTTCAACTTCTTGGTTCTCTGGTTTTCTTTTGGCTTCTCCATCACAAGGGACGTCACTCCCACGTTGGATCCTGCCAAGTTGTTTCCAAGAACAAATTGTATTACTGGAACTCTTTCAATCACTCCCCAGTATCAATTTTCCAGTCTTGAGTGGACATTACAACCTGATCTTACATAGAGCTAAATCTCTGCCCATCTATTCCATAAATTACCACTTGCACAGATAACATGTCAGAAAGAGTGCTGGGTCCACTACTTTTCATCATTTATATAAATGATTTGGATATGAACATAGGAGGTTTGGCTGGTAAGTTTGCAGATGACACCAAAATTGGAGGTGTACTGGACAGTGAAGAGGGTTACCTCAGATTACAACAGGATCTTGGTCAGATGAGACAATGGGCTGAGGAGTGGCAGATGGAGTTTAATTTAGATAAAGGCGAGGTGCTGTGTTTTGGGAAAGCAAGCCTTTATATGACTTATGGTAAGGTCCGAGGGAGTGTTGCTGAACAGAGACCTTGGAATGCAGGTTAATGGCTCCTTGAAAGTAAAGTCGCACGTAGATAGGATAGTGAAGAAGGCATTTGGTATGCTTTCCTTTATTGGTCAGAGTATTGAGAACAGGAGTTGTGCAGAGCATTGGTTTGGCCACTTTTTCGAATATTGTGTGCAATTCTGGTCTCCTTCCTATCAGTAAAGATTGACAAGGGTGTTGCTAGGGTTGGGGGATTTGAGCTATCGGGAGAGGCTGAACAGGCTGGGGCTGTTTTCCCTGGAGCGTCGGAGGCTGAGAGGTGATATTATAGAGGTTTATAAAATCATGAGGGGTATGGATAGGATAAATAGACAAAGTCTTTTCACTGGGGTGGGGAAGTCCAGAACTAGAGGGCATAGATTTAGGGTGAGAGGGGAAAGATATAAGAGACTTAAGGGGCAATGTTTTCATGCAGAGGGTGGTGCATGCGTGGAATGGCCTGCCGGAGGAAGTGGTGGAGGCTGGTACAATTGCAACATTTAAAAGGCATCTGGATGAGTAAATGAATAGGAAGGGTTTGGAGGGATATGGGCTGAGTGCTCGCAGGTGGGACTAGACTGGTTTAGGATATCTGGTTGGCATGGAAGTGCTGGACTGAAGGGTCTGTTTCCAAGCTGTACATCTCTATGACTTTCATCTTACTATTAGGGACTGACCAAAACCCATATCTCTTAAAATTCTTTCCCTTCTCTCCCTGTTCTTCCTGAGTAAACGTTACCCACAGAGATGAAGTCTTTATAGAGATCAGGCACTAACTCAGTACTCAACCCCTGCCTAGGCTGTGCGCTGTTTCGCAGCTCCTCGATTTTTCTTGGGGTTTCCTCTACTACTTTCACTAATCCCACTGGTTCCACCTCTTCTACCACATCTTTTCTCCCAGTGCCTTTCTTCACTGACCAGCACTGACTTTCCAAGTACAGAAGCAACAATGTGTAATTGCAGTTATACAAGGCATTGGTGAGGCCATATCCAGTGTGTTGTGTGCAATTTTGGTCTCCTTTTCTGAGGATGGATGCTTTTGCTCTCAAGGGAGTGCAGCGAAAGTTTACCAGGGGGATTCTGGAGATGGTGGGACTGATGTGTGAGGAGAGATTGACTAGGTTAGGATTGTTTTCACTGGCATTCAGATGAATGGGAGAGGGGGAAGCTCATAGCAAATTATAGCATTCTAACAGGACTAGACAGGGTAGATGCCGGAAGGATGTTCCTGATGGTGGCTGTGTCCAGAGCCAGGAGTTACAGTCTGATCATTCAGGGTGTATCACTGAGGACGGAGATGAGGAGACATTTCTTCACCCAAAGAGTGGTGAACCTGTGGAATTCATTACCATAGGAAGTAGTTGATGCCAAGATAGTGTGTGTTTTTAAGAGGCAGCTAGATATCCCACTTGGGCCAAAAGGGACCAACGGTTATTATAGAGAAAGTAGGATTAGGCTATTGAATTGGATGGTCGGCCATGATCATGATGAATGGCGGAGCAGGCTTGAAGGGCAGAATAGCCTCCTCCTGCCTCTATCTTCTATATTTTAGTGTCCCTCTTTACCACAGGGGAAACACCCGAGGCCTTCCATCACATTTTCACCCCCCTTGATCTTTTTTTCACCTGTGGTAAGTTCTTTGAGGGTGATCTTCTTTTTATTTTGTAAGGACTTCCTCGTCTCCCATTTTCTATTCCTCACAGGATGAATTCTTGCCGGAAGCTAAGTTTTGCCTTATGTACAATGCATATTCATTTGCCATCTCTGCAGCTCTTCTCACTTTTTGAACTTTCTAATCATCTACATAAGTTCTTAATCATCTCTGGACATGAGTTTTTAGATTCTTCCAGCAGAATAAACTCTCTTAGAGCCTCATATGCTTTATCAATTTTTAAGGCCCGCAGCCATTTATCAAAATTTCTATGTTTCATTCTTTTGAACTCAATCTAAGTCTGACCTGGTTCCTTCTGTTTGCATCTGAACTACTTTCTACGCACTTCTGGTACCAATTCATAGGCACTCAAAATAGCCTGCTTGACGTCTGCATAATCTGTTGACCCCCTCATTTGACAGTACAGCTCTGCCTACCAGCTTAGTCTGAATTAGCATTATCCACAAGGTCTCTGGCTACTCCAGCTGCCTAGCCAATTTTTCAAATGAAATAAAAAGGCTTCAACATCTTTCTCATCAAATTGTGGCAATGTTTTAACATATTTGTATATATCCCTACTTTCTCCCTCCATCTCCATCCTGTTAACTTGTTTTCCTGACAAATTCGCTACTTCTGAAGTTCAAATTCTCTCTCCCTTTCTCTTTCTCCTCTCTCTCAAGCTGCTTCATCTGCAATTGAATTTTAGCCATTTCCAAATATGCTGTGGTTGTGTTCGGCGAGCTGGAAGTTTTTGTTGCAAACGTTTCGTCCCCTGTCTAGGTGACATCCTCCGTGCTTGGGAGCCTCCTGTGAAGTGCTTCTGTGGTGTTTTCTCCGGCATTTATAGTGGCCTGTCCCTGCCGCTTCCGGTTGTCAGTTTCAGCTGTCCGCTGTAGTGGCCGGTATATTGGGTCCAGGTCGATGTGTTTGTTGATGGTGTTTGTGGATGAGTGCCATGCTTCTAGGAATTTCCTGGCTGTTCTTTGTTTGGCTTGCCCTATAATGGTAGTGTTGTCCCAGTCGAATTCATGTTGCTTGTCGTCTGCGTGTGTGGCTACTAGGGATAGCTGGTTGTGTCGTTTCGAGGCTAGTTGATGTTCGTGGATGCGGATTGTTAGCTGTCTTCCTGTTTGTCCTATATAGTGTTTTGTGCAGTTCTTGCATGGTATTTTGTACACTATATTAGTTTTGCTCATGCTGGGTATCGGGTCCTTTGTTCTGGTGAGTTGTTGTCTGAGTGTGGCTGTTGGTTTGTGTGCTGTTATAAGTCCTAGTGGTCGCAGTAGTCTGGCTGTCAGTTCAGAGGTGTTCTTGATGTAATTGCGAGGATATCCGTTTTTGGCGAATACCTTGTATAGGTGTTCCTCTTCCTCTTTTTGCAGTTCTGGTGTGCTGCAGTGTGTTGAATAGCCCTTTTGAATAGTGTCTTGATGTAACTTCGTTTGTGTGTATTGGGGTGTTTGCTTTCATAGTTCAGGACTTGGTCTGAATTTCATCAACAGATGCCTAAGGGAAAGACAACGGAACGAGGACATGCCGCAATCCAAAGGACTAGCCACACTATCATACATCAAGAACGGATATATTTTCCAAATTCTCCAATGAAGAGCTCTGGATACCGTCTCAACATATAGGGCTGAATTGTCCCAGTCAGCTGGCTGTGGCCTGGGTTGTGAGATAATTGGCAAAGTGGAGGGGAGCCTAGGAGCAAAGCCTGATAGCATTCTCCATAGTTACATTGTCAGAGGTGGTCAAGGTAGTTGGATTGACCACCCACTGGGCAGCCAATTAAGTCACCAGCTGAGGACCCCAATTCACAAAATTATAACTGCAAGCATGTTGTTAAAAAAAAAGACACACCTAACTACAATACAATACAAATTTTGGAGGAAGAGCCTAACAGTTTCCGTAATGTGGTAACTATGGCCTGGTCTGATGTTGGTTACACTGCCCTAGAATGGATGCAAAAGGAAATATCCACCTAACTTTACAGAAAATGCTGGTTATTCAGTAATTGCCTTTATTACAAACACAATATTCATCAAGAATTAAATTGCACTTGGAGCAAACTCACTTTTTTATTTCTACAGTTGTTCATATAGAGCTATCATAGAACATAGAACAGAGAAGAATACAGCACAGTACAGGCCCTTGGGCCCTCGATGTTGCGCCACTAAACTACACTAACCCGTTATTCAGTAATTGCCTTTATTACAAACACAATATTCATCAAGAATTAAATTGCACTTGGAGCAAACTCACTTTTTTATTTCTACAGTTGTTCATATAGAGCTATCATTTACCTTTATCGATGTTTAGTTTGCCAGCACAGACAAATGATGTCAAAATTAAATGTCCAAAGATAAGCAATTTACCAATGAAGTGAGTTTGATGCACTGTCTTAACATTTGTTTTGAAAACAGCTCTGAACACCTACGAATATTGCAAATATTAGAGGGTATGATGTGACTACTCCAGTTTGAAATGGTATTCACGGCACTGGGTGCAATGTCTTCATTAGGAGTCTCTCTGTTATCTTTCAGTAATTGCCAGCTCACGAGCAGTTTCTTTTCGCTACTCTAAATGATGAAAAATCATTCTCAGATTCTGTATCAAACTTACTTTTTCATGAGTGCCTTAGTTTCTGGAGAACTCTGTTTTCCTTCTCCGGCGCAGTTTGGACTGTCAAAGTTGACAGGCCTGCAATTGGTCAGAAAAGTTCAGTTTAGCCATTTAAATTAGCATTTGTTTCCATCTACAATTGTATGCCAGCTGTTGGAATGGCTGTAGGCTCTGGATTCAGTATTGCAGCTCATGTCCAGCTGCTTTTGTTGAACTGGTCACACTGCAGATGGGTGACTGCATTAGATGATTTTTTTTTGTCAAACTTACATAATTGTCTTGCAAGAAAGCAGAGCACAGGTAGGGAGAGAGGCAGAGAAGCTCAGGAAGAAAAAGAGGAATAAATCAAGCTCATTTTTTTCAATTGATGTTTCCTTGCAGCAGTGTCCAGAGATATCAACGGGAGGTAAACAGGGCTGATGAAGGGGAAGAAACCTTTCATTGAAGAGATTTGGTTGCTTTCCAGCAACAGCTTATCCAGCAACTTCTGGTTTTGTTTGTGATTTACAGCATCTGCATTTTATTTTGGTTTTTATTTGGATGCTTTCTGTGGATCTAATTAAGTAAGGACTCTAATTTGTAGGAATAATGCAAGCATCAGAGGCAAATTTAATGTGATTGCTATGGTCTGGTCTGCAAGTGTGTTTGCTGCCCAGCTGTCACATGCTTTCAAGAGGAAACCCCTAAACAATTTAAACAACAGCTCTCCAGCAAATTCCTTTCACATTTTTGCATTCTGAATCAAGGATCATTTATACACATACTGAAGCAAACTTGTTTTCTGATCACTGCCAATATGTCAGAAGACATGAGATTTCCAGGTTCCTCATAGCATCTGCAGCTGAAATTGGTAAGGAAAAAGACATTTTAAATTAGCTGTTGTGTCCACAATTGGCTGTTGGCTGTTATAAAATTGCTGGATAATCAGAGATTCAGTATTACATTATTTTATCAACTTTTTATGAAATAGGTCACCCTCCGGACGTAGCAATATAATAGGAAATAGAAGGTTTTTCTTCAAAACTTTCACAGGAGATCTGAAAATCACCACAGGGAGTCAGTGGGGAGGGAAGGAGGTAGGAACCTCAGTTCTTCAATATGTTTATCCTTGTTTCAACTATCTACACGTTAGACTACAAATGGAGATCCGAATAGTGAATGTAAAACCAATTTTCTACTGAACGCTTTCGAATATTTTGCATGAATGCAACTTTTTTTTAAACAAACCAAATCTCTAATCTCTCAGAATAATGCAAACATCATAGACACATTCAAGCGACTTCTTTTAATGTGACTGCTGTATTCTGGTGTTTGATGCATTGCTCTGGCATGAACACATATGGAGGCCCCGCCATAGAACTTACAGAAAGTGACAGCAATTTTCTTTCATGTTGTTGTATTCTGGATGAAACTCAGTTACGTCACATACGGACTAAAGCTTACTTTTTGCTCAGTGCATTCATTACTGGAATCTCTTCTGCCTCTGAAGTGTGGAAGTTTCCTTATCTGCAATTGGTGATGCAGCACAAACTAAGTGATTTTAAACAAGCACTTGAATCTACAGTTTTCATTCAGCCATTGAAAAGCGCTGAAGATTCAGGATTTCAGTATTAGAAGTCTCGATTACCTAGTTTGTTAAAACTCTGTATTAAAACACCACATCTCATGCAAACAGGGAGGAGTAAGACATTCAATATGATTATGTCTCATCTGACTGTAACTTTAAATCTACATTCCTGCCTACCCTGATAACCTTTTACCTCCCCACCACCCTCAACAGGAAACTACTTGTGTTTGCCTTTAAAATATTACAGAGGTCTGCTTTTACTAACTTTTCAGAAAGACTGCTCCAAAGAATAACCACACTTTGAGAGAAGAAAAATAACCTTGTCTGTTTTAAATGATAAACCACTGACTTTTAGTTAGTAACCCTTCATTAGAAGCATAGAACCATATAGCATAGTTCAGGCCTTTCAGCCCTTAATGTTGTGCCGACCTTTTATCCTACTCTAAGATCAAACTAACCTACATAACCTTGATTTAACTATCATCCATGTGCCTATCCAAGAGTCACTTAAATGTCTCTAATGCATCTGACTCTACAACAACTGCTGGCAATGCATTCCACGCACCCACCACTTTGTGTATAAAGAACTTGCCTTTGACGTCTCTCCTAAACCTTCCTCCAAACATCTTAAAACTATGTTCCCTTCTGTTAGCCATTTCAGCCCTGGGAAAAAGTCTGTGACAATTCACTCTATCTATGCCTCTCAGCATCTTATAAAACTCTCATCCTTCTTCTCTCCAATGAAAAAAGCCCTAGCTCCCTCAACCTTTTTTCATAAGACATGCCCTCCAGTCCAGGCATCATTCTGGTAAATCTCCTATGCACCCTCTCTAAAGCTTTCACATCCTTTCTATAATGAGGTGACCAGAAATGAACACAATATTCTAAGTGTGGTCTAACCAGCTGCAGCATAACCTTGCAGCTCTTAAACTCAATCCCCCTGCTAATGAAAACCAACACACAAATACACCTTCTTAACAACCCCGTCAACTTGAGTGGAAACTTTGAGGCATTTCTGGACGTGGACCCCCAAGATCCCTCTATTCCTCCACACTGCCATGAATTATGCCTTTAACCCTGTAATCTGCATTCAAACTCGACCTTCCACACTTTTCCAGATTGAACACCATCTGTCACTTATCTGCCCAGTTCTACATTCTGTCAATGTCCCGTTGCAACCTTCAACAGCCTTCCACACTATACATCACTCCCCCAACCTTTATGTCACTATGAAACTCATTAACCTACCCTTCCACTTTCTCATCCTAGTCATTTATAAAGATCACAAGAGCAGAGGTCCCAGAACGGATCCCTGCGGAACACCACTGGTCACCAAGTTCCAGGCTGAACACTTGCCATCTACCACTACCCTCTGTCTTCTATGGGGCAGCCAATTCTGTATCCAGACAGACAGTATTCCTGTATCCCATGCTTCCTTACTTTCTGAATGAGCCTGAATGAACATGGGGAACCTTATCAAACACCTTGCTAAAATCCACTTACATCATGTCCACTGCTCTATCTTCATCAAAGTGTTTTGTCACGGCCTCAAAGAATTCAATAAGGTTTGTGAGGCATAACCTGCCCCTCACAAAGCCATGCTGACTATCTGTCATCAGACTATGATTTTCCAATTAATCATAAATCCTGTCTCACAAAATCCTCTTCAATAATTTGCCCACTACAGACACAAGACTGATTGATCTGTGCAATTCTGTCCCCATGGAACTGTTACAGAGTGATAGGATGAGGCCATTCAGCCCACACTAGCCTATTACCACTTGAAAGAGATGGAAAGCTGGAATGCCGACAGGAAGGTTCTATAACTGGAAATAATTCCTGCAGCAAATGGGGAGCGTCAAATCAGTTACAACTTCACCTTCTTGAAAATAGAATCTAATATAAATGAACTGGGGCAGGTATCAGATCTTGTGGTGGGAGAGCATTTTGGTGATAGTGACCACAACTGCCTCACATTCCAGATAGCTATGGAAAGGAGAGGATTAGGCAAAATGGGAGGATATTTAATTGGGGAAGAGGAAACTATGATGCGATTAGACATGAGTTAGGAAGCATGGATTGGGAGCAATTGTTCCATGGTAAAGGCACTATAGACATGTTGAGACTGTTTAAGGAACAGTTATTGCAAGTGATGAATAAATATGTCCCTCTGAGACAGGCAAGAAGTGGTAAGATAAAGGAACCTTGGATGACGAGAGCGGTGGAGCTTCTCATCAAAAGGACAGGTGAGGAAGGAGCTCAAAAATGGTCTGAAGAGAGCCAGGAGGGGGCACAAGAAAGGCTTGGCAGAACGGATTCGGGAGAACACAAAGGCATTTTACACTTATGTGAGGAATAAGAGAATAGTCAAAGAAAGAGTAGAGCCAATCAGGAATAGCATAGGGAATTTGTGTGTGGAGTCTGAGGAGGTACGGGAAGCCCTAAGTGAGTTTTTAGCTTCTGTCTTTATGAAAGAAATGAACTTTGTAGTGAATGAAACCTTTGAAGAGTAGGTGTGCATGCTGGAATGGATAGAGATAGAGGCAGCTGATGTGCTGAAAATTTTGTCAAACATTAAGATTGACAAGTCGCCAGGCCCGGACCAGATTTGTCCTCGGCTGCTTTGGGAAACGAGAAATGCAATTGCTTCGCCACTTGCGAAGATCTTTGCATTCTCGCTCTCCACTGGAGTCGTACCTGAGGATTGCAGAGAGGCAAATGTAATTCCTCTCTTCAAGAAAGGAAATAGGGAAATCCCGGCAATTACAGGCCAGTAAGTCTCACATCTGTCGTCTGCAAGGTGTTAGAAAGGATTCTGAGGGATAGGATTTATGACCATCTGGAAGAGCAGAGCTTGATTAAATGCAGTCAACATGGCTTTGTGAGGGGCAGGTCATGCCTCACAAACCTTATCGAGTTCTTTGAGGATGTGACTAGAAAGGTTGATGAGGGTCAAGCTGTGGATGTGGTATATATGGACTTCAGCAAGGCATTTGATAAGGTTCCCCATGGTAGGCTCATTCAGAAGGTCAGGAGGAGTGGGATACAGAGGAACTTAGCTGTCTGGATACAGAATTGG
>NC_057735.1:52122716-52127178 GCF_004010195.1 Chiloscyllium plagiosum
TAATGAGAGGCATAGATAGAGTCGATAGCCAGAGACTATTTCCCAGGGCAGAAATGGCTAACACTCGGGGTCATAGTTTTAGGCTGGTTGGAGGAAAGTATAGAGGGGATGTCAGAGGCTGGTTCTTTACACAGAGAGTTGTCAGAGCATGGAATGCGTTGCCAGCAGCAGTTGTGGAAGCAAGGTCATTGGGGACATTTAAGAGACTACTGGACATGCATATGGTCACAGAAATTTGAGGGTGCATACATGAGGATCAGTGGTTGGCACAATATCATGGGCTGAAGGCCCTGTTCTGTGCTGTACTGTTCTATGTTCTATGTAAATGCTGGAGAAGCAGAAGGAAATTAACAGACTGGAATTTCCACAATTGCTTTCCATTTTGAATATTAGAACAGTTGTGTGTTGCTTGTGAATTCTTGTTCAAAACATCAGTCAATGCAAAAATGACTGTGACCATTCTAACAGCAATAAGAGGGCACATTTCTTTGAGAGTCGTTTCAATTTCTTGTTCATGCAAATCCACATTTAGCAACAGACTACTGATGGCACCTGAAAAAAGACTGTACCTTATTTCACTGATAAGGGGTGTAAGAAGAGTTAAGACTGTATTGTAGACATATAGCTTTTTAAAAACATCAACCTCTTCAGATGGGTTATGAGACACCCTTGGAGCAGGTGGGACATGTACCTAAGCCTTCTAGCCCAAAGGTAGGGACACTATTGCTGCATCACAAGACCCTGAAAACATCTCTCTTCATGGAGGACTTTAAGTTTAATTACTTGTGAACAAGTTATTCTAACATATTATGCAACATTACTGCAGCAGATAGAATTTGAAGCTGGACCTTATCACTGCATCAGTGTGTACAATAAGGTGTTCCAGAATATTTTAAAAAAAAGAAATATGGGGACGTTTTTGATGA
Organism: Chiloscyllium plagiosum; assembly: GCF_004010195.1. Lineage (NCBI taxonomy): Eukaryota > Metazoa > Chordata > Chondrichthyes > Orectolobiformes > Hemiscylliidae > Chiloscyllium > Chiloscyllium plagiosum. The sequence continues at coordinate 52,123,643 of NC_057735.1, forward strand.
AATCGGATAAAAAGTAAAGCCAAGATCTATAAATGTTTATGTACAGAGGGGGAAATCAAACAGCTAAGTTAGTGTTTCCAATGATAAAACTATTTCTCTCCCTTACTGAGGATTGGATGGGGTTCTTGGTTCATAACTGATGAACTCAGAGGTGTTTCCAGACTGCTAGCTTCAGTGATTCATTGCCAGAACGATTAATCACAAAAATTACTCATCTGAGGAACCTGGCCATTAAACAAAGAAGATGTTAATATTTGTGTTCACTTGCCCAGGAGGATTTCTAACACAGTTTCAGTTTTGTGTATTGAAAATAATGTGTACATGTAGAAAAAAATCCTTGTTAACGAAAGCAGTTATTACATTTCCTACAAGTTTTTCGAAGGTCCCAAAGTTAAGTATTCATACATGAGATGTTTTGACAACAAGATATGGAAGAACCTCATCTCCTGATGCCTACGGAGAGTACAAATTTAAGAAGTCAATATAATGCAGAACAACTTTCATTGTGTAGATCTTTGACATGGTAGAAACATTCTAAAATGCTTCCAACAACATCATCATTTAAAAATCAACTCCAAGTCTCTTGGAGCTATCACTAGAACAGGTCACCAAAAGCTTGGTCAGAAATATTGGTTTTGAGGACAAAGAGATGTTTTAGGAGGGAGTTACAGAGCTTCAGTACTGGCTGACTGAACACACCAATGACAGAATAAAGAAGATCCAGCATGCAAGGAAATTCCAAGAGGCCAGAATTAGAAGTGCAAAAATGTGAATCTTGCAGAGCTGAAGAAGGATAGATTAGATTACTTACAGTGTGGAAACAGGCCCTTCGGCCCAACAAGTCCACACCGACCCGCCGAAGCGCAACCCACCCATACATTTACCCCTTACCTAACACTACGGGCAATTTAGCATGGCCAATTCACCTGACCTGCACATCTTTGGACTGTGGGAGGAAACCGGAGCACCCGGAGGAAACCCACGCAGACACGGGGAGGACGTGCAAACTCCACACAGTCAGTCGCCTGAGGCGGGAATTGAACCCAGGTCTCTGGCGCTGTGAGGCAGCAGTGCTAACCACTGTGCCACCGTGCCGCCCACTACATTGATGCGGAGTCACAGTAAATTCAATCTAATGATAAGGCAGCTGGTCACTTCATATATTACTTGAACCATCCTTTTTTTAAAAAAATACACAGTTAAAGTCAAAACATCACAGAAACATTGCCAGTTAGATTAAAATAAAACACAAATTTGAACATTCGGCGTTAGTTTGGATATTACTCAAGAATATTAAACCATAATAAACAAGCAATTGATATTAAATCTCCTTATCTGCCATCCACCATTTCTACTTTGATCCAGTCATCTGAAGGACCAGAAAGATCTTTGCCAGAAGTCCAGCAAATTTCCACAATAGGATAATTGTGGAGTTATATGCAGCAAGTTCTGTTCTGCAGCTCCAGGCCAGAGCATTCAGCAGGAAACGCGATTGTCTGGCTTCAGTCACACTTGAACTCTCTTCTAACATTATCACAGACCTCATATTTCCCAATAGCATTGTATTCAGAAATCTAATTACTCTTGAATGCAAGCTTAATGTAACAGGAAGGAAAGCAAAAGAGTTGTAAAATGTTCGCTGACTTGACAGAAAATAGAAAGAGGGAGAGAATTGAAGAAAAAGGAAACCCCTGTTTTTATTCCACAGCAAGTGCTAGGCAAGGGCTCTTCCAATGTGCTGCCTGAGGATTATTAAACTTAAGATGGGGAGTTAAGGCAGAAATTCAGGGAGTTAGAATGGAAGCTTAGAGCTAGGACAAACAGAGTTGCTATCTCTAGTTTGTTGCTCGTGCCACGTACTGGCGAGGCAAGGAGTAGGGAGAGAGAGAGGAGTTGAACACGTGGCTACACGGTGGTGCAGGAGGAAGTATTTTGGATTCCTGGATAATTGGGTCTCTTTCTGGGGTAGGTGGGAGCTCGACAAATAGGATGGTCTTCACCTGAACCAGAGGGATACCAATACCCTGGGGGGAAAATTTGCAATTCCCTTTGGGTTTAAACAAATTCATCAAGGGGTTGGAAACCTAAATTGTAGTTCGAGTATAGAGGAGATTGAGAGTACAGAGGTCGGAAATAAGGGTCGCAATGGGTCTGGGTGGGTTGCTCTTTGGAGGGTCGGTGTGGACTTGTTAGGCCGAAGGGCAAGCAAAATGTTGTTTGAAGTGTGTCTACTTCAACTGGAATAAGGTGGGTGAACTTGCAGCATGTGATGGGAACAGGGATTTTGATGTTGTAGCCAGGTCAGAGACAAAGGGTAGAGCGGGGACAGGAATGGTTGTTATAGGGTTTCGGGATTTAGATGTTTCACTAAGAAGTGGACAGCACTGCTGGCTCACAGCGCCAGAGACCCGGGTTCAATTCCTGCCTCAGGCAACATTCTGTGTGGAGTTTGCACATTCTCCCTGTGTCTGCATGGGTTCTCCGGGTGCTCCGGTTTTCTCCCACAGTCCAAAAATGTGCAGGTAAATTGGCCATGCTAAATTGCCCGTAGTGTTCGGTGAAGGGGTAAATGTAGGGGAATGGGTCTGGGTGGGTTGCTCTTTGGACGGTCAGTGTGGACTTGTTAGGCCGAAAGTAATCTAGTCTAATCTAAAACAGAAAAGATGGTAAAAGAGGTGAGGGTGTGGCATTGTTAGTCAAGGACAGTATTACGGTGGCATAAAGGACATTTGAGGACTGGTCAACTGAGGTAGTATGGGCTGAGATGAGAAACAGGAAAGGAGAGGTCACCCTGTTGGGAGTTTTCTACAGGCCTCCAAATAGTTCCAGAGACGTAGAGGAAAGGACAGCAAAGATGATTCTCGATAGGAGCGAGAGTGACAGGTTAGTTTTTATGAGGGGCTTCAACTTACCAAATATTGACTGGGAATACTATAATTCAAGTACTTTCAATGGGTCAGTTTTTGTCCATTGTGTTCAGGAGGGTTTTCTGACACAGTATGTAGACAAACCAACAAGGGACAAGGCCACACTAGATTTGGTACTGGGTAATGAACCTGGCCAGGTGTTAGATTTGGAGGTAGGTGAGCACTTTGGTGATAGTGACCGCAATTCAGTTATATTTACTTCAGCGATGGAAAGGGATAGGTATACACCAGAGGGCAAGAGCTACAGCTGGGGGAAAGGCAATTACGATGCACTTAGACAAGATTTAGGATTGAAAAATGTGGTGCTGGAAAAACATAGCAGGCCAGGCAGCATCCGAGAAGCAGGAGAATCGACGTTTCGCCCTTCTTCAGGAATGAGGCTGATGTGCCAAGCGGGCTGAGATAAAAGGTAGTGGGGAGGGAATTTGGGGGAGGGCCGCTGGGAACACGATAGGTGGAAGAAGGTGAGGGTGAAGGTGATAGGCCGGAGAGGGGGTGGGGGCGGAGATGTCGGGAAGAAGATTGCAGGTCAAGAGGGTGGTACTGAATCCGAGGGTTGGGACTGAGATAGGGTGGGGGGAGGGGAAATGAGGAAGCTGGAGGAATCTA
>NC_057735.1:52127982-52139062 GCF_004010195.1 Chiloscyllium plagiosum
TTCTCCAGCTTCCTCATTTCCCCTCCCCCCACCTTATCTCAGTCCCAACCCTCGGATTCAGCACTGCCCTCCTGACCTGCAATCTTCTTCCCAACATCTCCGCCCCCACCCCCTCTCCGGCCTATCACCCGCACCATCACCTCCTTTCACCTATCGTATTCCCAACGCCCCTCCCTCAAATTCCCTCCCCCCCTACCTTTTATCTCAGTCTGCTTGGCACACCAGCCTCATTCCTGAAGAAGGGCTTATGCCCAAAACGTCGATTCTCCTGCTCCTTCGATGCTGCCTGGTCTGCTGTGTTTTTCCAGCACCACATTTTTCAACTCTGGTACTCCAGCATCTGCAGTCCTCACTTTCTCCTAGTCCGATAAGATTTAGGATGCATAGAATGGGGAAGGAAACTTCAGGGCATGGGCACATTAAAAATGTAGAGCTTATTCAAGGAACAGCTACTGTGTGTCCTTAATAAGCATGTACCTGTCAAACATGGAGGAAGTTGTCGAGCGCAGGAGTTGTGGTTTACTAAGGAAGTTGAATCTCTTGTCAAGAGGGAAAAGAAGGCTTATGTTAGGATGATATGTGAAGGCTCAATTAGAGCTATTGAGAGTTACAAAGTAGCCAGGAAGGACCGAAAGAGAGAGCTAAGACGAGCGAGGAGGGGACATGAGAAGTTGTTGGCATATAAGATCAGGGAAAACCTTAAAGGTTTCTATAGGTATACAAGGGATAAAAGAATGACTAGAGTAAGATTAGGGCCAATCAAGGATAGTAGTGGGAAGTTGTACGTGCAGTCAGAGGAGATAGGGGAAGCGCTAAATGAATATTTTTCATCGGTATTCTCATTGGAAAAAGATAATGTTGTTGAGGAGAATACTGAAATACAGGTGACTAGACTAGATGGGATTGAAGTTCACAAGGAGGAGGTGTTAGAATTTCTGAAAAATGTGAAAATATATAAATCCCCTGGGCTGGATGGGATTTATCCTAGGAATCTCTGGATAGCCATGGAAGAGATTGCCAAGCCTATGGCTTTGATCTTTACATCGTCATTGTCTACAGGAATAGTACCAGAAGACTGGAGGATAGCAAATGTTGATCCCTTGTTCAAAAGGGGAGTAGAGACAACCCTGGTAATTATAGACCAGTGAGCCTTACTTCAATTGTGGGTAAAGTGTTGGAAAAGGGGATAAGAAATAAGATCTCAATAGGAATAAGTTGATTAGGGATAGTCAACACTATTTTGTGGAGGGTCGGTCGCACTTCACAAAACTCCGTGAGTTTTTTGAGAAGGTTAACAAACAGATGGATGAAGGTAAAGCCGTTAATGTGGTGTATATGGATTTTAGCTGAAAAATGTGTTGCTGGAAAAGCGTAGCAGGTCAGGCAGGGTCCAAGGAGCAGGAGAATCGACATTTTGGGCATAAGCCCTTCTTCAGCTTATGCCCGAAACGTCGATTCTCCTGCTCCTTGGATGCTGTCTGACCTGCTGCGCTTTTCCAGCAACACATTTTTCAGCTCTGATCTCCAGCATCTGCAGTCCTCACTTTCTCCTATATGGATTTTAGTAAGGTGTTTGATAAGGTTCCCCATGGTAGGCTATTGCACAAAATATGGAGGAATAGGATTGAGGGTGATTTAGCGGTCTGAATCAGAAATTGGCAGAAAGAAGATAGAGGGTGGGGTTGATGGAAAATTTCAACCTGGAGTTCAGTTACTAGTGGTGTACCGCAAGGATTTGTTTTGGGACCACTGTGTTTGTCACTTTTATAAATGACCTAGATGAGGGCGTAGAAGGATGGGTTAGTAAATTTGCGGATGACACCAAGGTCAGTGGAGTTGTGGATAGTGCTGAAGTATGTTGTAGGTTATAGAGGGGCATAGATTAGTTACAGAGCTGTGCTGAGAGGTGGCAAATGGAGTTTAATGCAGAAAAGTGTGAGGTGATTCACTTTGAAAGGAGTAACATGAATGAAGTGTACTGGATGAATGGTAAGATTCTTGGTAGTGTAGATAAGCAGAGAGATCTCGGTGTCCATGTACATGGATCCCTCAAAATTGCCACCAGGTTGAAACAGCTGTTAAGACAGCATACGGTGTGTTAGGTTTTATTAGTAGAGGGATCGATTTCAGAACGATGAGGTCATGCTGCAGCTGTACAAAATTCTGGTGTGGCTGCACTTGGAGTATTCTTTTTCTTATTTTTAAAAAGCAATGTTGATCAGATTTGAAATGCCATCACTTTTAAAGCTTTAATTCATTTGGAAAATCTGCCATACATTATGCCAGTAGAATGTTCTGAGACTTTTTTTGATGGAAGATTTTAGAAAGCAATGGAACCAAACATTATGTGCACAAATGCATTTGCTTCATACTGTACCTAAGACAGTAGAAATGCCCTTGAACAATGTAAAGCTTAATGAGAGTCCAGATATGGCACAATTGTATGTTACAGAAAACCACAAACTATGTGCTTGTGTTTTAACTGGTTTCAGAATAAATTAAGACATGTTTTTTCTGGCATTCTACCCGAAGCCAGTCTCAAAACATGACAGTGACATAAATCCACAATTATAGATTTTAACTTTTGTTTGTGCTGTACTGTTTACCACCTTAATCCTGCCCCAATGTTCATTCACTTCCTTGTTAAGTTAAAGCACTAATGCTCCAGTTGTTTCTTTGTCATCATATTTCAATCTAGTAAGACAAATACCAAAAAAATTTAATGTTTTACAACTATGTTGACAATCTCAGTAAGAGACATTATGCAATGTCTACGCTTAAACAATAAAAAAAAAGCAAATGTATTAAATGGCTGCAAACACATTACTAAAACAAAGACTACCAGTTGTCAACACATTGCGTTTGACCTTTTTAATACATGAAATCTCTGTTCCTTCCTCTCTCACACCATTTACAATTCTTTCCATCTGTTCTGTCATAGAAGTACCAGGTTATTGGCTCCCCTACTCAGCTTTTCTTCCTCATAATCATTACTTTAATTGCCATCAAATCAGTTTGTGTCAGACAAATGTCTGGCTTTCCAGGTAACTTAATATGGTAGCCTTCCACCTTGAGGCCAATTATTTCAAAATTCGGCAGGAGCTGAGAAATATGGATTGGGGGCAGCTACTTGAAGGGAAGTCCACATTTGATACGTGGGAGCTTTCAAAGATAGGTTGAAGATAGTGCAGAATAAGCATGTCCCTTTGAAAACAAGGGATAGGAAAGGCAAGATTCACAAACCATGGATGACAGGGGAAATTTGCGACGAGCTAAGAGGACAAGGGAAGCATACATCGGCACAGTGGCTCAGTGGTTAGTACTGCTGGCTCACAGCACCAGGGTCCCAGGTTCAATTCCAGCCTTGGGTGACTGTCTATGTGGAGTTTGCACAATCTCCCTGTGTCTGCATGGGTTTCCTCCGGGTGCTCTGGTTTCCTCCCACGGTCCAGAGATGTGCAGATCAGGTGAATTGGCCATGCTAAATTGTCCATAGTGTTAGGTGCATAAGTCAGAGGGAAATGGGTCTGGTGGGTTACTCTTCGGAGGGTTGCTGTGGACTTGTTGGGCTGAAGGGCCTCTCTCCACACTGTAGGTAGTCTAATCTAATCTACATAAGGTCCAGAGAGCTAAGATCAGAATAGGCTTTGGAGGAATATTGGGAGAGTAGGACCAACCTGAAATGAGGTATCAAGCAGGCTAAAAGGGGTCATGAAATAACTTTAGTGAGCAGAATTAAGGAGAATCCTAAGGCCTTTTATTCATATATAAGAAACAAGAGGGCAACAGAGAAAGGGTTGGTCTACTAAAGGATAAGGAAGGAAGGTTGTGTGTCGAACCTGAGAAAATGGGTGAAATTCTAAATGATTATTTTGCATCAGTGTTCAATGAGGAGAAGGACATGATGCATGTTGAGATTATAGATAGAAGTTTGTTTACTCTGGACCACATTGACATAAGAAGGGAGGATGTGTTGGGTAAGTTAAAGGATATTAAGGTGGACAAATCCCCAGGACCAGATGGGATCTATCCCAGGTTGCTGAGGGAGGTGAGAGAAGAAATAGCTGGGCCCTGACAGATATACTTGTAGCATCCTTAAACACAGGTGAGGTGCCGGAGGTCTGGAGGGTTGCCCATGTTGTCTGCCTGTTCAATAAGGATAGTAGGGATATTCCAGGTAACTACAGACCAGTGAGCCCAATGTAAGTGGTGGGAAAGTTGCTGGAGAAGGTACTGAGGGATAGGATCTATTTATATTTGGAAGAGAATGGGCTTATCAGTGACAAGTGTTAGAAACAAGTTTAAATAAAATTAGACGAGACCACCAAAACTGGAAACAAGACTATTTATTCTACGATCTTGCAAGAAAGGGCATCAAATGCAGAAGCAAATGAGCAATGAACATTCAAACTAGTACACAGTTATACTTTTGAGCTGTGTGAGGTCACCTCTTTTGACTCCTACATTACCCAATAACTTTATTCTCTGACTAACTTGCGATCCGCTCTTATTATTTACCCCCCTTCTCCAAGTTGGCGATCCTTCCCTCTGTAAGTGCTGACATAAGGAAGATTTTGCTAAACTTGGATCTTGATGTTCCTTTCACTTTGTTCATTGGTATATTCCATTCCTGAATATACATTTTAACAATGTGTCTTTTCTTGCCTAGTTTAGGTGTTTCAGCTATCTCAGCTATTTTGCTGAGACTAAATTATTTAAACTATCATGATGAAAGAAATTATTTAATAGAATAATTATGCACTAAAGTTAGTACCCAATTATACATTTCCCTAGTGCTTGCTGATTTAATCATTGTCTGCAACTGCCCTTTACACTCGATTTATCAGCATTATACTTAAGCTTATTATCACTAACTTTCTGCGAAAACAACACTTCCCCATTTCTTACAACGCCCCCATTTCTTTTCTTTTACCATTTGTTGTTTTTGCAATTTTATTTTCTGCCCTCTTTTCACCCTAAGGTGCAGAGGTTCACAATCTTGCCATTTCTGCCCTCCTAAATCTGCCTTTTTCAAACTCTAGGAGTAATTGTTGTGGTTCTGTTCGCCGAGCTGGGAATTTGTGTTGCAGATGTTTCGTCCCCTGTCTAGGTGACATCCTCAGTGCTTGGGAGCCTCCTGTGAAGCGCTTCTGTGATCTTTCCTCCGGCATTTGTAGTGGTTTGAATGTGCCGCTTCCGGTTGTCAGTTCCAGTTGTCCGTTGCAGTGGCCGGTATATTGGGTCCAGATCGATGTGCTTATTGATTGAATCTGTGAATGAATGCCATACCTCTAGGAATTCCCTGGCTGTTCTCTGTGAACAAGCACTGAGAATGTCACCTAGACAGGGGACGAAACATCTGCAACACAATTTCCCAGCTCGGCGAGCAGAACCACAACAACGAGCACCCGAGCTACAAATCTTCTCACAATCTAGGAGTAATCTGCTACTCTCTCTTTCTTGTGAGCACGCTGTTGTCATGACCAACATTGATTGTTGTCCTCCTAAAGACATTATCAACTTACTCATTATCCACTTTAACACGTTAAATCCTATCATTAGACCTACTATTATCAGTAATACATAAATTCCTAAATTAACTAACCACTTTCCCCAACCAGTCAGTCCCCAGTCGCCCCAACCCTCATCTTTTCGAAGTTCATCTCCAATTTCTCTTACTATTTCTGCCTTATCTTCCACTGTGGAAGAGGTGTCTGGGATGAAGGTGCAGCATTCCTTACCAATCAGAGCACAGGTTCCCCCTTTATTGGCCAAGAGATAGTCTAAAGCCATTCGATTCTGTAAAGCTGTTAGTCTTGTAGCAATCATTTCGGTGGTTATGGCCGATATTTGGGACTGAGTTTCTCCCATTGCGTCAACGGTATCATTAATTAACTTCCCAAGGGCAGCCGCCAGTTTCTGTATTTCTACCCCTGACCCTGCAGCGCCGTAGTTTGGGAATAGTGTCCAGAACAGACTGTCTCCTTCAAAGACCTGAAAATGTGTTGCTGGAACAGCGCAGCAGGTCAGGCAGCATCCAGGGAACAGGAGAATCGACGTTTCGGGCATAAGCCCTTCTTCAGGAATGAGGGTACTGATCACAAGTTAGTCAGAGAATAAAGTTATTGGGTAATGTAGGAGTCAGAAGAGGTGACCTCACGCAGCTCAAAAATATAACTGTGTACTAGTTTGAATGTTCATTGCTCATTTGCTTCTGCATTTGATGCCCTTTCTTGCAAGATCGTAGAATAAATAGTCTTGTTTCCAGTTTTGGTGGTCTCGTCTAATTTTATTTAAACTTGTTTCTAACACTTGTCACTGATAAGCCCATTCTCTTCCAAATATAAATAGATCCTATCCCTCAGTACCTTCCTCATTCCTGAAGAAGGGCTTATGCCCGAAACATCGATTCTCCTGTTCCCTGGATGCTGCCTGACCTGCTGCGCTGTTCCAGCAACACATTTTCAGCTCTGATCTCCAGCATCTGCAGACCTCACTTTCTCCTTCAAAGACCTCTCGGGCCTTACGTCTTATTCCCCCCTCCTTTCTCAGGTTGTGCTCAATGTTTTTCTAATCGGAGGTGGGGAACTATATAAGCGAGGTAACAGCAGCCACTCCAGCCTTTCTGAATTTGAGGCAGTGTTTCATCAACATCATAACATGCATGCATTCCTATACATTCGGTCACGCAAATGCATTCTTCCCCGGGAACAAATGGACAGGCCCTCAGGCCGCATACCCAATATGTTCCATTTAATATAAGGGGAACGGTCGTGGCAGTGGCTTGGCTGGTGTAGACACAAGATGATTTTCCTAATTGGAAGGGTGCGGCGTCATTCTGATTGCAGAAACAGGTGGTATTTACTGCTCCTTTCGGTGGGGAAACTCTAAGGCCATCGATAGCACCCTGGGTTTTCGGGGCTGGTCGAGGGAACCATCCCGCAAAGTTATATTCACCCCTGTCAAAACTCCACTTTGTATAATTTGAGCCCAAGTCAAATTGTTGTACATCGTACACTTCTCTTTTGGTGAGCGGTATTACCGAGGTGGGGAGCCCAGATTCACCATGGTGTGGGACCTCTGCACAGACCCAACAGGTGGCAAGTCCTTTTTGTTCAGCATAATTTTGGCATAGTGAAGTGAAGTGATTTTTTCCCGCCTCCTTGAACAGTTAATACTACTAACCTTATAATATTATACCAGTACCCGCCCATCTCTGACCCCTGCCTACCGTCCTGTCTATCTGTCTTAATCTTTTAGGTGCCAGGGAGAGGTGAGTCCACGGAGCCCTTATAATCAGTAACAATCAAACATTAAAAAAAAGTCTTTTGTCTCAGTCCATTCCTTCTTTCTTAGCTTAACTTTCAGAGGGTTGTCTGTAAGATGAGCTTGCCACTCCGCTAATGAGGTGTTCACAGGACCTTTAACGCAAGTGTGATGACTCCACCCTTTCTCAGCAGTCCAGATAGCTGTCTCAGTAGTCAGGAGGGTTAGGAATGGTCCCTCCCAGCTCAGGTGCAGTTTGGTATCTTTCCAGGTCTTGATCAGGACCCAATCACCCGGTCATATCCGATGTGCTGCAAACTCAAGTCTGTATCAACAGGCTTTTATTCCTAAGAATAGATAATGAAGAGCCAAGTGCCACAATATAATTTTTCATGAAACTCAGCTGTAGGCACTTCTCCTTTCCCTCCCAGGAATGGTAGCCCAAACATCATTTCATAAGGAGAAAGGCCGATATCACACCTTGGGGCACTCCGAACGCGTAATAGCACAATAGGCAAACATTTGGTCCATGGTAATCGAGTGTCTAGGACTAGCTTAGATAATTGCTTCTTTAAGATCTGATCATTCGTTCCACCCATCCAGATGAGGGTGGGTACCAAGGGGTATGGAATTCCCAAGAGATCTCTAATCCTGCCATTACTCCTTGTAAGATCTTGGAAGTAAAATGGTTACCTTGGTCTGAATCTATACTTTCCACTATTTCCTATCGTGGGATGATATGTTCAAGGAGGGTTTTCGCCACTCCTTTTGAGGTGGCCCATGACATTGGGAAAGCTTCCACCCACCCCGGTGGTCTACTAGGACCAACAAGTACTTCTGTTTTCTCACTGGGGGTAGTTCAGTGTAATCCACCTGTATACTTTGGAAGGGTCTCACCCCTTTGGGTCCTTCCCTTATTACTTTCTTATTGATCTTCTGGCAAGTTGTACACCCTGCGCATATCTGTTTGCCAACGTACTATGTCACACATAGCTTGGGAGCCCCAATGACTACCCTGGTGTAAAGTGGCTAAGATGTTTCTCATGACCGGTTTACTCAACAATTCCCTACCATCCGGGAGGATCCACCTTCCTTCGGTTGTCTTAGTGGCTCCTATTTCCTGGAATTCTTTTTCCTCTTCTTCTGTGTACACGGGGTTCACAGAAGAAGACTCAACTAGGGGTATAAGAATCTGCATCTTTGTTACTGTATGGTTCATAGCTGCCTCTTTGGCTGTCTCATCTGCTAGTCTGTTTTCCCTTGCTTCTAGAGTGTTCCCTTTCTGATGTCCGGGTATATGGACTATCGTTATTTCTCTCGGGAGTAACAGGGATTCCAGCACTTGTTTTATCAATTCCTTATGAGCTAGTTCTTTTCCTCTGCTATTTATCAGTCCTTTTTCTTGCCAAATTTTTCCGAGGGTATGTACCACTCCAAACGCATATTTGGAGTCTGCACATACCGTTCCCTTTTTTTTTGTTTTCTAAGGTTCTGAGAGCTCTTTCTAGGGCATAGAGTTCACAAGTTTGGGCTGACCAGCCGTTAGACAGTCTTTCAGCCTTGATAACGCTTCCCTGTATCCCATCTACTACAGCATATCCATTGTGCCTTTTACCCTTAATCATCTGGGAGGACCCGTCGATAAACAACCGAGCTCCCGCATGCAACGGTATGTCTCTTAAGTCCATTCGCACTTTAGTCTGATATTCAGTAATATCAAGGCAGTCATGTTCTGGATTGCCAAGGGCTACCCCCTCTCCCTGCCACAGAAATGCAGCTGGATTCAAGCAACTGTCTGTGACTAACACAAGGTCATTCTGCTTTATTAAGATTATCTCATATTTCAAGATCCTAGAGTCTGGGAGCCATCGTCCTGCTTTATGATTTAGTATGGTCCGTACCTGATGTGGGGTGCTGACTATAAAGGCTTCCTCAAAAGTAAGTTTCTGACTCTCCTCTACCAATAAGGCTATTGCCACCACTGCCTGCAAACATTCTGGCCAATAGTGTAGCTTTCCATTCTTTAATTAACAATGAATTAATGCAGTCATGTTTTAAATTAACCATGAATCAATATGACAGGTCAGTGAGAATGTGTGAAGGAATCCTGCCAATTAATATTGATTCAGGCTAATATAATTGATTTATTATAAATATTAATGATATATTATATAATTCAGGGTGGAAACGCAACAAGTGACTTTAGTCACATTTTAAAAACTGTAATCGCGCAGTTCTGTTTGTTTACCAGTCACTTGTGACTTCTCATTCTGTTTCTGTAATTGTTTTGCTCGAGCACATTCATTTTTAAGAACCTTAACAGATTCCATAGCACCTTTTGCAGTTAATTCAATCCCCAATTTGGTGGAAATATCTCATCATGAGCACAAAACTGATTCTTCGTGCCTCTCATCACAAAACTGTTGCCATAATCCAATTAACTTTCTCGTTCCCACTCCCTTGGGCTTAAAATTTAAGGATGACCTTGCTGCCACCGTATCGACTAGGAAAATTATGTCCTCTTTCTAAGGTCCCACTTTTAAATTTATCAAGGGTGCCTGGTGGGTCCCCGGGGGCAGAAACTTCTGACACCCCTATTTTACATCAAGGTTCATAAACGGCACTGCCTTTACTTCCTTTTTCGGATCTGGACACTCTCTCTTAAAGTGACCTGTCTTTCCACAGTAATAACATCCCGCCTGTGGGGATTTCCACTTTGATCCTTGTTCCTGTCTACCAGACCCCTTAACATCTCCTCCCCGATCCCTTCTCCTCCTTCTATTTTTGACATGCTGCCCGCCACCATTCCGGTTTCCTTCTCCTTTTAGTTTTGTCCTTTTCTTTATTACCTCATCAACCGTGGGCTAGCATTATTTTTGCCTTCTGTTTCTGCTTACATTGCCAGATCAATTGCTGAAAATGTGTTGCTGGTAAAGCACAGCAGGTCAGGCAGCATCCAAGGAACAGGAGAATTGACGTTTCGGGCATAAGCCCTTCATCAGGAATGATCAATTGCTGAGCCAATTTAACCAACTGAACAGCTTTAGGGCCACTCATGGCCACTCCTCATCACCCAATGTTTTGTTTAGACCTTGATTTTTTTAAAGAAATATTGCAATATTTCTTGCTCCCTGTAATCTCAAATACAATTTATCAATTTATGCTTGTCTAACTTTAAAGCCTGTTCCTAACTATACATTTTGGAATCTTACTTATAAATACATATTTTTATGTTATAAATTCATTTATTCAGTGTTTAATATTTAAAATGTAAAATGTATACAGTTCCCAACTTTGAAATCCACAATAATTACCCGGTTTTAGTCCCTTGATTTAAATCCAAAATTAGTTTTCTTAAGTCGTCCTGGCCAGTAATTGCTCAATTACAATGCTATAGGTCGTGAAATAACCAGAGCTGCCTTAAAAAGGATTTGTCTATTCGAGTTAAAAAAAAACTTCTAATGCATGAATAATGGCCAAATCCAAGGTCGCCGATTTTAACCATAGGATTTTTTTTTATTTATTACAATCTAATGTTGAACTGAGACTTCAACTGTCCTCCATAAATCACTTTTATGTAAGGATAAAAGGGATTAGTTAGAAACTGATAGTAAGGCAGTCATGACCTGTAAAAAGAGCAGGAGTTAACATTTTATTTCATCATCTGTAAAATCCTTAACCTTAAAAGAAATCGTGTTAAAATTTCCATAATAGAAATCAGATTCAAAACAGTCCCGGATCTCAAGCTGCAGGGAACAAAGCACAAACATTCAATCACCAACAAACAAATGTGCATTCAAACTGAATCACAAAG
>NC_057735.1:52139069-52151464 GCF_004010195.1 Chiloscyllium plagiosum
AGCTGGAAATGTGTTGCTGGAAAAGCGGAGCAGGTCAGGCAGCATCCAGGGAACAGGAGAATCGACGTTTCGGGCATAAGCCATTCCTGAAGAAGGGCTTATGCCCGAAACGTCGATTCTCCTGTTCTCTGGATGCTGCCTGACCTGCTGCGCTTTTCCAGCAACACATTTCCAGCTTCTGATATGAAGTATAATCTGATTCCTCCTGACTGTAAGGCTGTTTTTCATTGACATTTTATCATTTGTTTTTTTTTATCCTTTCCTCGCGTCCGAGGATTGTACTTCCAATCTCTTAGCATTTTTCCTAAAGGACTGTCTATTGGGATGTGGTCCTCGGACGTCCCTCTCATGTCTCCTTCGACACTTAAACAACTATTCTTATTTCCCATTTTAATACTCGGCCATTTCTTTATGTAATTTAATTAACCTTACTGAGGTCCAGTGTCACCTTCTTCCACACCCACTTCAGGGTCCTGACCTTCGCGTGGGGGATTTCCCCTCTTAACAACCGGTCTAAGGCTGGGTGGTCGAATCAGGTAGACACCTTACTTGTCAGATTAATCTAGCCAATTAACTACTTTATTTTAAATGTTGCCAATTCCCCGTACTTCTCGTACGTCCCCGACCACCAAGACAATACTTAAAGGTCCATTTTCTTTCCCTTGGTCTGTGCACAGAGTTAACTGGTCATTTCAGCGTGCCCCTTCCCGCGGCAATTCCCAGATATATCCACCTGGCAGCAATTACCGCTGCCTACCCTGGTCGACCGGATTCGCCTAACCCGGTCGCCCGGAACCCAGGTTCCCTGGATATATCCACCTGGCAACAGCAACAACCGCTGCCGGTCACCCGGATATATCCAACTGGCAGCAGTAACTACCGCTGCCTACCCCAGTCCCCTGGATCCCCGGATATATCCAACTGGAAGCAAATACCGCTGCCTACCCCGGTCGCCCGGATAAATCTTTTAAGACCTTTCTTACCCGGGTCTTGTGCACACAAGAGTTACCCGACCAAACCCGCCGCTTCTGCCCGTCTTGTTTCCAGGATCTCCCAGTCCGGATCACACTCGCCCAAGCCACCGCAGCAAGGAGGGAAACTAGAAACTGCTGAAATCAGCGAGGTGCACCGTCTCCGTTTTCCCAAAAATGCCGAGTGACCGGAGCTTGGGATCCCGGAACGAGCCCCCAAATCTGTTAGAAACAAGTTTAAATAAAATTAGACGAGACCACCAAAACTGGAAACAAGACTATTTATTCTACGATCTTGCAAGAAAGGGCATCAATTGCAGAAGCAAATGAGCAATGAACATTCAAACTCGTACACAGTTATACTTTTGAGCTGCGTGAGGTCACCTCTTCTGACTCCTACATTACCGAATCAACTTTATTCTCTGACTAACTTGCGATCCGATCTTATTATTTCCCCCCTTCTCCAAGTTGGCGACCCTTCCCTCTGTAAATGCTGACATAAGGAAGATTTTGCTAAACTTGGATCTTGATGTTCCTTTCACTTTATCTATTTGCTTGTAACATCTTCCATTGTTCATTGGTATATTCCATTCCTGAATATACATTTTAAAAATGTGTCTTTTCTTGCCTAGTTTAGGTGTTTCAGCTATCTCAGCTATTTTGCTGAGACTAAATTATTTAAACTATCATGATGAAAGAAATTATTTAATAGAATAATTATGCACTAAAGTTAGTACCCAATTATACATTTCCCTAGTGCTTGCTGAGTTAATCATTGTCTGCAGCTGCCCTTTACACTCGATTTATCAGCATTATACTTAAGCTTATTATCACTACCTTTTTGCGAAAACAACACACTTCCCCATTTCTTACAATAAGCAACATGATTTTCTATGGGGGAGATTGTGCCTTACCAACTTAATAAAGTTCTTTGAGGAAGTATTGTATTTACAAACGAGAGAGACCGTATTCTTGAAGAGGAGAGTGTGAAACGGACTGGTAAGCGAGAAGATATACTTGTTAGGAAGGAAGATGTGTTGGGCATTTTGAACAACTTGAGGATAGACAAGTCCCCCGGGCCTGACGGGATATATCCTAGGATTATGTGGGAAGCAAGAGAGGAAATTGCAGAGCCGTTGGCAATGATCTTTTCGTCTTCACTGTCAACGGGGGTGGTACCAGGGGAACTGGAGCGTGGCGAATGTTGTGCCCCTGTTCAAAAAAGGGAATAGGGATAACCCTGGGAATTACAGGCCAGTTAGTCTTACTTCGGTGGTAGGCAAAGTAATGGAAAGGGTACTGAGGGATAGGATTTCTGAGTATCTGGAAAGACACCTGCTTGATTAGGGACAGCCAGCACGGATTTGTGAAGGGTAGGTCTTGCCTTACAAGTCTTTTTGAATTCTTTGAGGAGGTGACCAAGCATGTGGATGAGGGTAGAGCAGTGGATGTAGTGGTACATGGATTTTAGTAAGGCATTTGATAAGGTTCCCCATGGTAGGCTTATGTCAGAATGTGTTGGCCAGTTCAAGTGAAACCAGACAGATCACCAATCATCTGTTCCACTATCTGTCAATTGCAAAGTGCATCCTTCCCTGTGCAGGTCTGATCCTAAAGGTGATTAGAGTGCTAACAGCAAGCTATTAAAGTGAATAGTTCCATGTGGGTTGCACCATCAGAAATGTTAGCTCAATATCTTTGAAAGTTGCCACTCAGGTGGATAGAGCTTGTAAGGAGGCCTATGGTGTATTAGCGTTCATTATCAGAGGGCTTGAATTCAAGAGTCGTGAAGTGATGTTGCAACTGTACAGGACTTTGGTTAGGCCACATTTGGAGTACTGTGTGCATTTCTGGTCGCCTCACTTTAGGAAAGGTGTGGAAGCTTTGGAGAGGGTGCAGAGGAGATTTACCAGGATGTTGCCTGGAATGGAGAATAGGTCGTACGAGGATAGGTTGAGAGTGCTAGGCCTTTTCTCATTGGAACGGCGAAGGATGAGGGGTGACTTGATAGAGGTTTATAAGATGATCAGGGGAATAGATAGAGTAGACTGTCAGAAACTTTTTCCCCAGGTATAACAGAGTGTTACAAGGGTACATAAATTTAAGGTGAAGGGTGGAAGGTATAGGGAAGATGTCAGGGGTAGGTTCTTTACCCAGAGAGTGGTGGGGGCATTGAATGCGCTGCCTGTGGGAGCGGCAGAGTCAGAATCATTGGTGACCTTTAAGCGGCAATTGGATAGGTACATGGATGGGTGCTTAAGCTAGGGCAAATGTTCGGCACAACATCGAGGGCCGAAGGGCCTGTTCTGTGCTGTATTGTTCTATGTTCTATAAAGTGACCAAGTTGATAGATGAAGGAAGGCTGTAGATGTCATATACATGGACTTTCGTAAGGTGTTTGATACTGTTCCCCGTGGTAAACTAATGGAGAAAGTGAAGTCTCATGGTGTGTATGGAAGATATTATGGCAGTAATGTAGTTAACTTAATGTTGCAATGTATGCCTGGGATCATGTTACAGAGCTCAAGTAACAAATAATGGTAGTGCATTGTGACACGTTAGTTAAATCACTGGGAGATGAGCTAATGCTGATGATGATGGTGTTGTAATGTGATAGGTTAAGTGTAATGTAGGGAACCAGTATGGTACACAATGATTAGTTTAGAAAGACAAAGCAAGCCAGCATGATTGGCTAGGCTAATGTTATCTGATAAATGTGGGAACAACAAATTATATAAACTAGAGGAGAACAAAGAAATTGTGGACAGTCAGGGAAGACAGTTTGCTGGCTGCCACAGCTTGATTTTGCAAGATTAAAATTTAATTTCATGAGGGATTTTTTGCGTCTCCTGATAATGTTTTATAGAATATTGAGAGATTCTTCCACAAAACATTTGGCACCCCAGACGGGACCGGAAAGAGAGCTTTTCCTCTGAACAGAGGCTGCAACTGAGCGCTTGCTAGTTGAAGCAAGAGCTCTCCTAAGATAGACAGAATAAAAGAGTTGCCCACACAAAAGAGTAAGCGTTTTGCTGCTAATTTGGACTATATTCTGTCGAATAAGGGAGGTTCTTGGGGACACAGAATGCAAAGAAAGCCGCTGGGGGTCTCTCCGATCCAAAGAAGGTGGATGGTAAATTAAAATTTGAGGAGACGCAAAGGATTGTTCAGGACAACTGTGAGGAGGGAGGGATGAGTGGTATAGATTAAAGTGATTAAGACAAAATTCCATGTGGTGTATTTAATTTTCTGTGGATACCATCCAGTCTTTAAGGATATAGACATTGATCTTTAATTTTTATATTTTATTGTTAAAAGTCTGAACGGATAGTAAATGGTAAGGAATGTTTTAATGTTGGTGTTAATAAAAAAGACCATGTGGTGATAGTAAAAATTCCACATGGTGTTAATAAGTCCCTATTGTTGCCGCGTCACGAGTGGCATGTGGGTTTAACTGATTGCGTGGCGCTCTGCTCAGGAGGGCTGTGTAGTGTGAGTACATTTTCTGTGAGATGAAATTGAAAGCCGGCAAATTGGTAGTTGATGATTAAAAGTAAAATAGAGAATAATTGAACCTGGGACCCTCACAGCACTAGGGTCCCATGTTCAATTCCAGCTCAGGCAACTGTCTGTGTGGAGTTTGCACATTCTCCCTGCGTCTGCGTGGGTTTCCTCTGGGTGCTCCGTTTTCCTCCCACGGTCCAAAGATGTGCAGGTCAGGTGAATTGGCCATGCTAAATTGCCCGTAGTGTTAGGTGTATTAGTCAAAGGGAAATGAGTCTGAGTGGGTTACTCTTCAGAGGGTCAGTGTGAACTGGTTGGGCTGAAGGGCCTGTTTCCACACTGTCGGGAATCTAATCTAATCTAATACTCATATTGCTAAAGTGTTACGAGACTGCTGAGTGTTTAAGACAGGGCCTGTATGATAATGTGGGAAAAGATCTGCCACCCTGCTAACCCATAATAGGTCCACACAGAACGTAGAAAAGCAAATGTGGCCAAACTATACCAGAAACACCCAGAATGCCTCAGCAGGGACACAACAGCTGACAAGTGAAACCATTCAGCACTCGCAGACAAGGGAATACACTTCCCAAAACACGCTAACAGTTCCAGGTCAACACAGCTGTCCAAAAGCCCCAGGGCAGTCTCATAACATAGCAACACCAAAGCCACACAAAGAACAGGTCAGATAGAGAGGCACCACCAAGGACATCACTCCCAGGAAAGGACAATAGAAGCCCCTTACTGCTTCAAAAGAGACATTCTCACCGACCTGCAAAGAGAACTGGAATCTCCTGATCCCATTGCTACTGTCAGGATGTTACATTGTATTGAGAATTAGGGCATTCATCCGATAAGTGTTTTTCAATTATCATCATTGTAACAAGGTTACTCCATTTCCAAATACATTGCATCTTTCCCCATTTTAATTAACCTTATTGTACAAGATTCCTATAAAACTTGGCTTCGCCCTTAGCTCAAGGAAGAGAACTCTTGCCTACCTGGACACACAGTCTGTGCTGTTTCAGTTTCATCAATTTCTCTTCTGCGATATCGCCGTACAAATAAACTGTTAATTTCACTTTGAACTGTGCTTTGTGATCTCTAATTTATTGGGGTAATTTCTCTGACAGATAATTAGATTGTACTTTTAGAAATGAACGAAGGGTCTGTTTAGGCAAGGCTCTGAGAGATAGAGAAAGAGAGAGAGAGAAAAAAACTTTATTTCAGTGCTGAGCTCCTGGCTGCTTGCCGAGAAGTTCTTTGTGCGCGTTTCTGAGGGAGAGACAAACAGACAGATAGAAAGACAGAGAGAGAGAGAATGCTTCTGTCTTGCAGAAAGGCTTTGTATGTGTGTGTTTTGAGAGAGAGAGAGAGAGAGACTTGATAGTTTAACCATTGTGATCTGGATTGTATCCAATGCCGGTGTCTCCAAATCATGGTTTGTATGCATGATTGTTTGTTGTTGGTTGAATGTTTTGTTTCCCTGGAGCTCGAGATCGAGCTCGAGTTTTGATTTTATTTTGCAATGTAGGAGTTTAAGAGGTATTTTTAGAGATTTTTTTCCCAAATGGCTGTCAGTGATTAGTGCATTCTGTAGATGCAGTCCTAGGATAGTTTAAGCAGGACGAACGAGGATAGATTGTTTTTACTACCTAGTTGATTTTAACCCTACTGCGAATCCTCTTGGAAGGATGCCTGCCTTGAAGAAGTTTTCCTCCTCTCTCTACAAGAATCTCAGGGAGTCCCTCTCCCACTGCAACTCCCAGATCATTTCCTCTGCCCTGAAGCTCTTCAACCATGTCCTGAAACAAACTCGCCTCATTTCCCCTTCCCCCACCTCACCCCAGTTCCAAACTTCCAGCTCAGCACTGTCCCCATGCCCCTCCCACTCTGCCGAGGATATGGAGGTCCTGGGCCTCCTTCACCGCCGCTCCCTCACCACCGAACGCCTGGAGAAAGAACGCCTCATCTTCCGCCTCGGAACACTTCAAACCCAGGGCATCAATGTGGACTTCAGCAGCTTCCTCATTTCCCCTTCCCCCACATCATCCTAGTTTCAAACTTCCAGCTCCGCACTGTCCCCTTGACTTGTCCGGGCTTGTCCGACCTGCCGAGCTCCTTTTCCACCTATCCACTCCACCCTCTGCTCCCTGACGTTTCACCTTCATCTCCTCCCTCACTCACCGATTGTACTCTATGCTACACTCTCCCCACACCCACCCTACCCTAGCTTATCTCTCCACGCTTCAGGCTCTCTGCCTTTATTCCTGATGAAGGGCTTTTGCCCGAAACGTCGATTTCCCTCCTCTCACTTATCTCTCCATCTTTCAGGCTCCCTGCCTGTATTCCTGGTGAAGGGCTTTTGCCCTAAACATCGATTTTACTGCTCCTTGGATGCTGCCTGATCTGCTGTGCTCTTCCAGCATCACTAATCCAGAATCTGTTTTTACTAGTTAGTTGAGACTGAGAAGGTTTACGAACTGTTAGATTGGTAAGGGACGGTTGTGAGTTGTAGAATTAGAAAGTATTTAAATTGTTGACATGCGCTACAGGACTTGTAAAGTATAGGGGAGTGATTTGTGAGAGCAGAGATAATACATTAGCTGGACTGAAATATATGTCAGGATTGTCAGGATTGATAAATGGACTGTAATTGAAATACTGGGTAAAAAATTTTCAGTAGCAAAAAAAATTGTTAAAGTTTCTGAAAAATGGGAAAGCGTAACTAAGGATTTATTGACCAAATGGCTGAAAGAGGGTACCTTTGATATCAATATGTGTGATGAAATGGAGGGATTTATTAAGAATTACAGACCTAAGGATAAATCAAAGAAGAGAATGTTAGAGAGGGAACAGGATGTGGAAATTTTAAAGGTATTTCAAGGTAAAGGAGAGGAGTTGTGGAGAGCTTTTCAGGCACCAGTTACTGACCGGGGGTGTCAGACAGCGAACTGTGCATTTTCTCTGCACATCTCCACCTGCTCAGGGCAGAACAAAGAGCCCTCCAGTATGGAGGCCCAGCAGGGGTCTACATCTATATAGGAGAAAGTGAGGACTGCACATGCTGGAGATCAGAGCTGAAAAATGTGTTGCTGGAAAAGCGCAGTAGTTCAGGCAGCATCCAAGGAGCAGGAGAATTGACATTTCCTGAAGAAAGGCTTATGTCCGAAATGTCGATTCTCCTGCTCCTTGGATGCTGCCTGACCTGCTGCGCTTTTCCAGCAATACATTTTTCAGCTCTACATCTATATATCCCAGGTTGGAAAACTTGGTGCAACCCCCTCCCCCATTTAGGTGAAGAGAATGCAACACATAAGGGGATAGAGGGGAATTAGATTTGCATGAAACTAACCCAGAACAGAATGTGTTCAAAATAAAATGAGAGACAGACGAGGTGAGGTGGCAAACAGAATTAGGAGCTTAACAGCTGGGAAAAAGAGAGATTGCGAGGTGAAATTCAGACTCAGGCTAAGAGAACAAAGAGACTGTGGAGTACATCTAAGTTATTCCAGGAATGTTGTGTAGAGACAGTCAGACAGCGATGGGGGGAGGGGAGCGGAGCAGTAGTAACAGGCAGGGAGGAAATACAAGTTCGGTTCGATTTGGAATCTGATGAAGAATCACAATGTAACACTTTTAATAATGGAAAGAAGTTCCCACAGGGGAAGATGCTGCCATTGTTTATAAAAGGTGGGACTCGGCCACAATACATTCCTTGGAGAACCCACGATCTGGAAAGGCTGAGAAATGTGTTGCCCAGTTTACATGCTGGAGCATGAAAGTGGATTAAAGCCTTTGAATCCGAAACCACAGGACAGTTGTTGGCTATGGAGGATTTGAAGGCACTGCTAATACAGGTGGTAAGACTCCCACGATTAAGAGGGATAATGGATTGAGCTCGCTTGAAGAATGTAGTGGATAATCGGATGGATGATGGTGCTGGGTTTGATCGAATGAGCCAAGGGTATGCAGGTCCTTAGACTGTTACCCACTTAAGGTTGTTCCCAAAACCTTGAAAGGGGGTCCTCTGGGAAATACTGAAAACCTAGTAAACTATTTGGAAAACCAATTGAAAAAGTGGAGGCTTGAAACAGAACAAGTTGTGGAAGGCAATCAACTGTTAACTGCAATGTTCCAGACTGCTACTGTCGTGGTGATGCCCCTCAAGTCAAATCTAAGTTATAGATAATGGGTCTAACATCCATGACCCGCCAAAGGTCATGTAGGGGTGCCATGGTGTCTCAGTGGTTAGCACTGCTGCCTCACAGCATCAGGGTCCCAGGTTCGATCCTAGCCTAGGGCAGACTATATGTGTGGAGTTTGCACATTCTCCCCGAGTTTACGTGGGTTTCCTCCCACAGTCACAAAGATGTGCAGGTGAACTGGCCATACTAAATTGCCCATAGTGTTAGCTGATGGGTGGATTACTGTTCAGAGGGTCGGTGTGGACTGGGTGTAAAGGGTCTGTTTCCACACTGTAGCGAATGTAATCTAGTCCATGGGATCTAGTGCTACTGGATAGACAAAAAGAGCAGGAGGAGGTACAAAGGAAGTTGACACTGCTACACCGTGGGCGGCACGGTGGCATAGTGAGCGGCACGGTGGCACAGTGGTTAGCACTGCTGCCTCACAGCGCCTGAGACCCGGGTTCAATTCCCGCCTCAGGCGACTGACTGTGTGGAGTTTGCACGTTCTCCCCGTGTCTGCGTGGGTTTCCTCCGGGTGCTCCGGTTTCCTCCCACAGTCCAAAGATGTGCAGGGTCAGGTGAATTGGCCATGCTAAATTGCCCGTAGTGTTAGGTAAGGGGTAAATGTAGGGGTATGGGTGGGTTTCGCTTCGGCGGGTCGGTGTGGACTTGTTGGGCCGAAGGGCCTGTTTCCACACTGTAATGTAATCTAATCTAATCTAAGTTGAGGGTGTTAAAAAGAAAGACAGAGAGAAAAGCGAGGCAATCTTGCCTGTGACATCTGAGTTGGTCGACGCTATAATGCAATGAATACCATGCCAGTTCAGGGAGAACCCTCTACCGACACCTGGCAAAGGCTGGACAACCCTATGCTGATGATAACTGGTTTTGGAGGGACTTTTCCATAAGTACTATACCAAGGGCAAAATAAAATTAATCAACAGCCTAGACTGAACTGGGGTCTCCAAAGACAGGGACAGAGAGGTGGGGGGTGGAACAAAGGGTATAGTAGGAAGTCAGATTCAAGAGGATCAGGAGTAGTGTGTTGGGGGTGTAATCGACTAGGCTGTTTGAAGAGAGATTGCCCATATTGGCCAATGCCCTCTGAGCCACAGGGAGGACCTATAAGTCAGGAACATCCGGCTGTCCTGGCGCAACTCCCTATAGGCCCGATGGGGCCTGTGAATCTGTGTGGGATGTGTTAGGGGTCCCAGAGAACCCAGGTGGGAAGGGGCAGTATCCTACAATAACATGAGGGGGCTGAGCAGGAAACTATTTTACAGGTTACTGTACAGGTTAGGATGGTTGACGCTTATGGTGGTAGATACTAGTGTCCAACCGCAATATGCCTCCCACCTTCCCATGTCTGGTAAATTTATTAAGACTGTAGGGTTCTCGCGTGAACCACAGTTGACAGGGTTTACAGCTCCAGTAAGTCTACACTTGGATAGTAAAACAGTAGTATTGCCTTCATTAGTTTCTAAGGGGTCGCCAAATAATTTGCGAGGTAGAGCTTGCTTTATTGAAGTTAGAATTACTTTTGGAGTGTACGCAAACGGGATTTAGTGTAGATAGAGTGAGTTCTCAGTCGGTCTTGCAGGAAGTCGCAACAGCTAAGTATATTGGATAGGGGATATAAGTGGTGATTTTTGGGTAACTTGGGAGAAATGGAGGACAGATGCTTTAGTTTTACTGCCTTTGACTGAGCCACCTAGTCTGAGCTGCATTGTACAGTGATTTTTGATGAGACTCAGAGTAAAGTATTGGAGGTGCGGTGGCACTGTGAGGTTGTCACCCCGCAGCATTTACAGAGAGAAGCTATAGCGATAGGGAAGCAGTGTGCCAGGGGTTTTGCCCCATGTGACACTGTTAGTAATCAGGGACATCAGTTCAAGGATCTGGGATCCATGATGAAGCATGTAGAAATGATTAGTGATTGGCTAATGATGACAGCAGGATTCTGGAAATCTGTTGATGGTAATTATGTTCAAATTGTGGTTTGTATAGATATGTTGGGGTACCCCAAGGAGGTTGAGGTGATTTTCCAATGGATAATGCCAGTGATAGTGGGAGGAAGTGACCATCCATTTGAGTACTGGCTGGATGCTTATAGTCACGACATGATATAGATGTGGAGGAGGATTGGCCAGCAGTAGTTCTGAATCCATATACATTGCTGACTAATATACTGCTGGAAGCAGATTGGTTTTCAGTGATTGACTTGTGTTCAGCTTTCTTTAGTATTCTGTTGGCGGAGGACTGTCAATGTTTGTTTGCATTTACGTACTTATAATCGAATGCCACAGAGGTTTACGCATTCGCTGCATGTCTTTAATTGGGTGTTGAAGTTGGAACTGGAGGGTGTGCCATTGGTGACTACACTATTCCAGTATGTCGATGATTTGTTAGTTTGCTCTGAGTGTCAAGGACAATGTGAGCATGACACCATATCTCTTTTGGAAAGATTAGCACATGGTGGTCATGAGGTGTCTCGGCAGCAGCTGCACTGCTGGGAGCAGCAGGTTGAGTATTTGGGTAGGCTGATAGCTAACGGCTGTGTGTTGATAGCACCTGATCGGATTGAGGTAATAACTCGAATAAATAAATAAAACAAAGTTTGTGCTCTTTCTGAAGCTTAAATTCCTTCCTAAATTAGATTAGATTACTTACAGTGTGGAAACAGGCCCTTAGGCCCAACAAGTCCACACCAACCCACCGAAGCGCAACCCCCCCATACCCCTACACCTAACACTACAGGCAATTTAGTATGGCCAATTCACCTGATCTGCACATCTTTGTGATTGTGGGAGGAAACTGGAGCACCTGGAGGAAACCCACGCAGACACGGGGAGAATGTGCAAACTCCACAGAGTCAGTCGCCTGAGTCAGGAACTGAACCCAGGTCTCTGGCACTGTGAAGCAGCAGTGCTAACCACTGTGCCACTGTGCCACACACTAAATTGGGACCATTTGTTTTACAAACTTATCAAAATGTGAACACAGGTCAAAAGCTCCACAATTTGAAATGAGAAATCAAAAAATGGGGAAATACATAACAGGTTTCTTATCATGGGAAAGTGATAATTTAATGGTCACTGTTTTGGAGGAATTCCTTCAAAATGAACACTTCCAACAGTCCCAGAACCTGCCACTTTGTGTACTGTCATTGGTTCGATCACTCATTGCACATTGACTTCACCCATTGCACATCCGCCTCATGGCTCCCAACCTGGACTGACATTCAGCATTGTCTGATGTTTGGGATGAGGGGCAGTCATGTCCCCTGTGCCAAGTCACATTTCATTTGAACAATGCTTAGATTAGATTAGATTAGATTAGATTCCTTACAGTGTGGAAACAGGCCCTTCGGCCCAACAAGTCCACACCGACCCTCCGAAGAGCAACCCACCCAACGCATTCCCCTACATTTACCCCTTCACCTAACACTACGGGCAATTTAGCGTGGCCAATTCACCTAACCTGCACATCTTTGGACTGACCTCACTTAACCATATACTGTTCTACAAATTCACCATTTTGCCCTCTTCATTGACAAGAAAGTGACTTCCGCCACCCCTACTGCCGTGTCTGCCACCACTTCCGCCCCCACCAACGCCACTCACCTGCATTCTGCTGACACGCCCCCCACAGACCCCACTGTCACTATTCCCACCCCCCAGAACCCTGAGGGGAACACTACCCCTGCTCATGACTCTACCCCCATTCCCCC
>NC_057735.1:52154017-52155674 GCF_004010195.1 Chiloscyllium plagiosum
TTCCTTATTTCCCCTTCCCCCACCTCATCCTAGTTTCTAACCTCCAGAAACTCGATCCCCTGACCTGTCCCGACTTGTCCGCCCTGCCCAGCTCCTTTTCCACCTATCCACTCCACCCTCTCCTCCCTGACCTATCACCTTCATCTCCTTCCCCACTGACCTATTGTACTCTATGCCACTCTCTCCCATCCCCACCCTCCTCTAGCTTATCTCTCCATGCTTCAGGCTCTCTGCCTTTATTCCTGATGAAGGGCTTTTGCCCGAAACGTCGATTTTGCCTGTACTCGGATGCTGCCTGAATTGCTGTGCTCTTCCAGCACCACTGATCCAGAATCTGGTTTCCAGCATCTGCAGTCATTGTTTTTACCACCAAGAAAGCTTCCAAATCTACTTTTACATTTCAGCTGCAGGAAGCCTTCTCAACATTAACAAAACGATGAAGGACCTATGCCTGAAACATTGATTCTCCTGCTCTTTGGATGCTGCCTGACCTGCTGTGCTTTTCCAGCACTACACTTTCGACTCTGAGCTCCAGCAAACACAGTCCTCCCTTTCTCCTAACGTCAACAAAATGCCAGGATCCTTATAATCTTTCTTGTACTGCTCCCCAATTTCAGAATTATCTTTATTATTACATACTTCAAAGGCAAGATTCTAATCAGATTTCATGATAGCTTCTAATAATCAAAAAAAGTCAAAGATGCACTGCAGAAATTGCTCAAAGATCCTCAGGCAGCACCTTCCAAACCAATGATCACTTCCATCCAGAAAGACAAGAGCAGCACTGCAAATTTCCCTCCGAGCCACTTATATAGAGCATTAAACATACAACATTACAGCACAGTACATGCCCTTCAGCCTTCAATGTTTCACCAACCTGTGATACCAATCTGAAGCTCATCTAACCTACACTATTCCGTTATCCACATGTTTATCCAATAACAATTTAAGTGCCATAAAGTTAGTCAATCTACTACTGTTGCAGGCAGGGCATTCCATGCCATTACTACTCTCTGAGTAAAGAAACTACCTCTGACATCTGTCCAATATCTATCACTCCTCAATTTAAAGGTATTTCCCCTCGTGCTAGCCATCACCATCCGAGGAAAAGGACTCTCATTGTCCACCCTATCTAATCCTCTGATCATCTTGTATGTCTCTATTAAGTTACCTCTCAACCTTCTTCTAACAAAAACAACTTCAAGTTCCTCAGCCTTTTCTCAGAAGACCTTCCATCCATACCAGGCAACATCTTGGTAAATTTCCTTTGCACCCTTTCCAATGCTTCCATATTCTCCCTATGCGGTGACCAGAACTGTATGCAACACTCCAAGTGCGGCCACACCAGAGTTATGTACAGCTGCAACATGACCTCATGGCTCCAAAACTCAATCCCTCTACCAATAAATGCTAACAGACTATATGCCTTCTGAACAACCCTATCCATTTGGGTAGGAGAAAGTGAGGACTGCAGATGCTGGAGATCAGAGCTGAAAATGTGTTGCTGGAAAAGTGCAGCAGGTCAGGCAGCATCCAAGGAGCAGGAGAATCGACGTTTCGGGCAGGAGCCCTTCTTCAGGAATGAGGAAAGTGTGCCAAGTGGGCTAAGATAAAAGGTAGGGAGGAGGGACTTGGGGGAGGGGCGTTGGAAATGCGA
>NC_057735.1:52156119-52164716 GCF_004010195.1 Chiloscyllium plagiosum
ACGCTGATAGGGGAGGGGAGGGAAATATATCCCTGGAGGCGGGGTCCATTTGGAGGTGGCGGAAATGACGACAGATGATACAATGTGTATGGAGGTTGGTGGGGTGGTAGGTGAGGACCAATGGGGTTCTGTCCTGGTGGCGATTGGAGGGGCGGGGCTCCAGGGCGGAGGAGCGGGAAGTGGAGGAGATGCGGTGGAGAGCATCGCCGATCACGTATCAGGGGGAAATTGCAGTCTTTGAAGAAGGAGGCCATCTGGGTTGTACGGTATTGGAACTGGTCCTCCTGGGAGCAGATACAGCGGAGCCGAAGGAATTGGGAATATGGGATGGCGTTTTTACAGGGTGGGAGGAGATGTAGTCTAGGTAGCTGTGGGAGTCGGTCAGTTCATAGTAAATGTCCATGTTGATTCGGTCGCCCGAGATAGAAATGGAGAGGTCTAGGAAGGGGAGGGAGGAGTCTGAGACGGTCCAGGTAAATTTGAGGTCGGGGTGGAAGGTGTTGGTAAAGTGGATGAACTGTTCAACCTCCTCGTGGGAGCACGAGGCAGCGCTGATACAGTCATCGATGTAGCAGAGGAAAAGGTGGGGGATGGTGCCAGTGTAGCTGCCACCTGGGTGGCAACTTTCAGTGTCGATGTATCTCTGCTCATCTACAATACCATGAATCTTACCATTAGCCCAGTATTCTATATTCCTATTACTCCTGCCAAAGTAAATCACCTCACACTTTTCTGCATTTTTCACCATCCTGACTGGGAAATATGTTGCAGTTCCTTCACCGTTGCTGGGTTAAAATACTGGAATTGCCTCTCAAAATCATTGTGGATCAACCTATAGCACATGGACTGCCGCAGTTTAAGAAGGCAGCTCACCTCCAACTTCTCATGGGTAACTAAGGATGAGACCTACATCCCAAGAGTGAATATATAAAAATCTTGTTGGTGATATAATAAAATTACAGTGTTAAACCAGTGAAAAAGTGATCTGGCTCTTGTAATATTAGAATAGCTAAGGGCTTGTACTGGTTCCAATCTTTACATGTTATGTCTGTTTTAAGATAAAATGGAATGCTTGTTGGACTGGAGGCCTTTAACTAGTGAAGTGCCTCAGGGGTTGACAGTAGACAATAGGTGCAGGAGTGGGCCATTTGGCCCTTCAAGCCAGCACCACCATTCATTATGATCATGGCTGATCATCCACAATCAGTATCCTGTTCTTGCCTTATTCACATAACCCTTGATTCCACTATCTTTAAGAGCTCTATCCATTTCTTTCTTGAAAGTGTCCAGAGACTTGGCCTCCACTGCCTTCTGAGGCAAAGCATTTCATATATCCACGACTCTCTGGGTGAAGAAGTTTCTTCTCAACTCTGTTCTACACCTTATTTTAAAATTGTGTGCTCTGGTTTTGTACTCACCCATCATCGGAAATATGCTTCCTCCCTCCATAGTGTCCAATCCTTTAATAGTCTTATATGTCTCAATCAGATCCTCCTTCATCCTTCTAAACTCAAGTGTATACAAGCTCAGTCGCTCCAATCTTTCAACAAGGTCATTCCGGGAATTGAGGAGAAAGTGAGGTCTGCAGATGCTGGAGATCAAAGTTGAAACTTTATTGCTGGAACAGCACAGCAGGTCAGGCAGCATCCAGGGAACAGGAGATTCGACGTTTCGGGCACAGGCCCTTCTTCAGGAATGAGCAGAGAGTGTTCAGCAGGAGAAGATAAAAGGTAGGGAGGAGGGACTTGGAGGAGGGGCGTTGGAAATGTGATAGGTGGAAAGAGGTCAAGGTGAGGACAATTATGATATGAGTGCTGTTTGAAGGCATTCAGCACAGGAAATTGATTACTGTATAAACTAATGTACAGACAAGGACTGGAAATCACCTGGATTTGATTTCAGATGTGTAGCTATAAAGGAGTTTTAAAATTTACATTGTCCAATATATATTCATAACATCTTAATTTGTCCAGAAAGTTGGTTTTGTGAAAAATAAAATAAAATTTATAAAATTCCAAAAGAAATGCCAATTTTACATTAACGTCAGCACATATTCACTGGGCACAAATATAATTAACCAAAATTGTGGTCACAGAACAGACCATCTACAATGATTAAAGCAATTATGTAACTGCTCAGTAATATTTAAAATATTCACTCCATCCAAGGTAATATATCACCAGGGAAATCCTTTCTTAGTTTCCTGGATTTTGCTGATGTGAAAAACACAAATAAATTCATTAGATAGCCCGAGAAAACCAGATGAGGAGGTACAAAGCTCTTAATGCAAGGCATCCTCCAGACTCCAATGCAGGCATAAAGTGGGCTGACAACCGAAACGGTACTTATTATGCTTAAGAATCGCTACTCAGCTTGTTTTTTTTTTAACTGAGATGCTTTGTCAATGAAGCATTTGATGTATCTTATTAGTTTTCTAGCTGTTTAGGTCCCCATGTCCCAGCCATTTTCTCATAGCACTTTACAACTAGAGATTGGAAAGTAATAGTGGGAATGCAACCTGCACTGTGCATTATCAGCATCAGATCCACTTGCTCACAAGGAACCCACTCCCAAGGTCCCCATTACCTATTACCCTAACAGCCAGTGAAATAACTCCACAGAGGCCAGTATCCCTTCACCAAATCACCCTTCATTTACATGTGCATAGTACTTGACACTGGTCTAGCTTCCTCACAGCCATCTCTCAGAGTGAACAGGATGACTGACACTCCTATTTATATCTGTCAGCCAGGGCTCCCTGACTGGATCAGGCTACCAGCCCGAATCAGGGGGCTCATATTCTATTGTTGCCTGGCTGCCCTCATTACAATCACTACAGCCCACCTCCCCCCATACGTGGAGACCCATTACTGCCTTCAACTTTTCCCTGAGCCCCGACATTACAGCTTACTGATGTCCACACTGCTAATCTGCATTCTGCCTGTGGAGTCCTCAGCGGTGGTCACTGTCAACAGCCCATACCCCTCTCATTGCTGATGCCCTTCTATGTGGTTCCACATAACCATTATGCATCGTGAGTTTTCATAATCAATTCTAATAAGTGTCTCTGCTGCCATGAAAGATGGCATGAGATGCTTCCAATATCAAGACTGGCCTCACAAGACCAATTCTGCCTTCGCTCACATCACTTAGATACATGCAAGAATCTGCCCTTAAATACTAAGGGCCTTTTAAGCCATTTGGCTCAAGGTGAGAAATTAAATTATATTCCGACATTATGGTTAGTTGTTTAATAACTTCCATAGGGAATATATCCATATCTAGATCATAATTAATGTTCATGGTTTGATTGCTATTTTCTAACTGAAATGAACATTGTAACATAGAAATATGGAAAACAGATTCAGGAACACACCATTCAAACAACCCCACCATACTCTCAATCCCTCCTCATATCCTTAACATGTTTAGCCTCTTGAAATCTATTTCTTTCTTAAGTATATTCAGGGACTTGGCTTCAATGGTGGTAGAGAATTCCATAGTTTCACCACCCTCTGAGTGAAGACATTTCTCTTCAACTGAGTCCAAGATTGCCAACTGCATAAACAAGACCTCTCCTGAGACTGTTTTCCTCATTCTGGTCTCTGTTCCCCAGCCAGGGGAAACATCATCCCTTCATCTATTCTGTCCAGCCTTCTGAAGAGAAGAGACACAGTTTATGGTTGCTAATCAGAAGACAAATGAGGAAACTCTTTTGAGGTACAAAGGCTTTTACACAGGTCACATTTCAGTGCGCTTTAGAATGGTCTTGTTTCTGTGGTTATTTTGAGTGTTAACTTGTAATGGATAATAACAGTTACTGTCCAGTTAGATATGGTTCTTATGTTAAAAGGAAATTAATACATTTTGAACAACATTAAGTCGCATCCATTGCAATAATTGTTAATCACTAGGAAGTGCCACTGCAGATTTTAAACAGATGCATCAATTGATTATTGATGCCATCTCACCTTGATAAAGGTCTATGAACTTAGTTAGATAAAAGGAACAAGCTGTTGTAAGGGGGACAAACTTATAAAATGATCAATGTGTGAAAGAATGAAAGAGGAAGTGAAACTAAGATGACCATTAACTCCCCCTCCCACTCCACCGAGGATATGCAGGTCATTGGACTCATCCACCGCCAAACCACAACAACGTGACGGTCGGAGGAGGAGCGTCTTATCTTCCGACTGGGAACCCTCCAACCACAGGGGATGAACTTGGACTTCACCAGTTTCTTCATCCCCCCTCCCCCCACCTTGTCTCAGCCGAATCCCTCCAGCCCGGCTCCGCCTTCCTGACCTGCAGTCTTCTTGTTGACCTCTCCGCCTCCATCCTACTCCGACCTATCACCCTCACCTTGACCTCTTTCCACCTATCACATTTCCAACGCCCCTCCTCCAAGTCCCTCCTCCCTACCTTTTATCTTCTCCTGCTGAACACTCTCTGCTCATTCCTGAAGAAGGGCCTGTGCCCGAAACGTCGAATCTCCTGTTCCCTGGATGCTGCCTGACCTGCTGTGCTGTTCCAGCAATAAAGTTTCAACATTCCGGGAATTGACCTTGTGAACCTTCGCTGCACATCCTCAATAGCCAGAATGTCTTTCCTCAAATGTGGAGACCAAAACTGCACACAATACTCCAGGTGCACTCTCACCGGGACCCAATACAGCTGCAGAATGACCTCCTTGCTCCTATAGAGGGCTGCAGATGCTGGAGATCAGAGCTGAAAATGTGTTGCTGGAAAAGCGCAGCAGGTCAGGCAGCATCCAAGGAACAGGAGAATCGACGTTTCGGGCATAAGCCCTTCATGAATGAGGAATTGGATAACCAAATTGGATAACCACACATTTATCCACATTAAACTGCATTCCTGAAGAAGGGCTTATGCCCGAAACGTCGATTCTCCTGTTCCTTGGATGCTGCCTGACCTGCTGCACTTTTCCAGCAACACATTTTCAGCTCCTTGCTCCTATACTCAATTCCTCTTGTTATGAAGGCCAGCATGCTATTAGCTTTCTTCACTGCCTGCTGTACCTGCATGCTTGCTTTCACTGACTG
This sequence comes from Chiloscyllium plagiosum, assembly GCF_004010195.1. Lineage (NCBI taxonomy): Eukaryota > Metazoa > Chordata > Chondrichthyes > Orectolobiformes > Hemiscylliidae > Chiloscyllium > Chiloscyllium plagiosum. The sequence goes on from NC_057735.1 coordinate 52,161,183, forward strand.
ACGTATAAGAACACCTACATCTCGTTGTACTTCCCCTTTACCTGACTTGACTCCATTTAGATAGTAATCTGCCTTCCTGTTCTTGCCACCACATTGGATAACCACACATTTATCCACATTAAACTGCATCTACCATGCATCCGTCCACACTCACCTAGCCTGTCCAGGTCACGCTGTATTCTCATAACATCCTCCTCACATTTCACCCTGCCTTGTGTCATCAGCAAATTTGCTAATATTACTTTTAATACCTTCATCTATATCGTTGATGTATATTGTAAACAGCTGTGGCCCAGCACCGAACCTTGTGGCACCCCACTGGTCACCTGCCATTCTGAAAGGGACCGGTTTGTCACTACTCTTTCCTTCCTGACAGCCAGCCAATTTTCAATCCAAGTTAGTACCTTGCGCCAATACCATGTGCCCTAATTTTGCTCATTAATTTCCTATATGGGACCTTATCAAAGGCTTTCTGAAAGTCCAGATACACTACATCCTTTGGCTCTCCCTTGTCCATCTTCATAGTTACATCCTCAAAAGATTCCACACGATTAGTCAAGCATGATGTCCCCTTCATAAATCCATGCTGACTGTGACCTATCCTGTTACTGCTATCCATAGGAGTCGTAATTTCATCTTTTATAATTGACTCCATCATCTTTCCCACGACTGGCAACAGGCTAACAGGTCTATAATTCCCTGTTTTCTCTCTCCCTCCTTCTTGAAAAGTGGGACAACATTAGCCATCCTCCAATCCGCAGGAACTGATCCTGAATCTATAGAACGTTGGAAAATGATTATCAATGCATTCACAATTTCTAGAGCCACCTCCTTAAGTATCCTGGGATGCAGACCATCAGGTCCTGGGGACTTATCAGCCTTCAGACATAACAGTCTATCCAACACCATTTCCTGCCTAGTATAAATTCCCTTCAGTTCATCCATTACCCTAGGTCCTTCAGCCACTATTACATCTGAGAGATTGCTTGTGTCTTCCCCAGTGAAGGGTTGATGCTGAGCCCATTACTATTTGCTATCTACATCAATGATTTGGATGAGAATGTACAAGGCATGATTAGTAAGATTGCAGATGACACTAAAGTAAGCGGTATCGTGGACATTGAGCAAAGTTGTCAGAAATTGCAGCAACGCCTTGATCAGCTGAGGAAGTGGACCGACAAATGGCAAATGTACTTTAATATAGATAAATGTGAGGTGTTGCATTTTGGAAAGTCAAATCAAGGTAGGAATTTCATGGTGAATGGTAAGGCTTTAAGAAGTGTAGTGGAACTGAGGAACTTGGAGTTCAGGTGCACGGTTCTCTGAAAGTGGAGTCCAATGTTCACTGGATCCGAAAGATTAATCTGTTATCACTCCACGGATGCTGCCAGAACTATTTGTTTCTCCAACAATTTCAGTTTTTAAATAAGTTTCAGAGACATATGTCAAAGCTGCTCAAATGCCCTGTCCGACATGGTGGACCATACACCAGGAAGAAAATGCGAACACAAGGCGCACAAATTGGTTCCAAAAACTATACAAGGACAGCATGACTGACACTACAGAACTCTTAATCATGATCAGAGAGAGAAACAGAGGAAAACACATTCACTTTGAACACAGAAGATGATTTGGAGTCGCCGGTGTTGGACTGGGGCATATAACGTTAAAAATCACACAATACCAGGTTATAGTCCAACAGGTGTACTTGGAAGCATTAGCTTTGGGAGTGCTGCACCTTCATCAGGTGGTTGTGGATATGGAAGAACTGAAACCAATATGGTCATTCTAAAAGATGAGAGATATAACAAACAATCCAGGTCTTCATCAATATATAATTTCAGTTATATCACACTGTAAACATTTGGTCTCCATTCTGTGTCTTGCAATCCTATTATCCACAAACACTTGATGAAGGAGCAGTGCTCCCAAAGCTAGTGCTTCCAAATAAACCTGTGACTGAGTGGAGTTGGCTTACCATGGTGAGACTCTCAGAAGTATGAGAATATTAAAATGGAAGTGGTCATATCAGAGACCAGTGTAGAACACTGAGGACAGGGATGATGGGTGAATGGGTCTCAGCGTGAATTGGGGGACAGGCAGCAGAATTGTATTGCAGATATTGCATCTCAAACTGGACATTCATGTGGTGCTATAGACCATAGCAGCAGCAGAAGCAGAATTGTATTCGATCACAATCTGTAATGTTTTCTTTGGGATAATCCCTCAGTCTACTATTACCATCAAGCCAGGCTGTGGTTCAGTGACGAGTGCAGGTGAACATGTCATGGTCAAAAACCTAAAACTGCACCTAAAGCTGATGTCAACCCGTTAAAGACTGTTACATACCAAACAGCAGAACTAACATCTGATACACAGGGCAAAATGATCCCAAGACCAACAGATCAGATGTAAGCCCTGCAGTCCTGCCACATCCAGCCACAAATAATGGACTATTGAACAACTCACTGGAGAAGAGGGCTCCACAAATATCACCAACCTAAATAATGGAACAGCTCAGCACATCAGTGTAAAAGGCAAGGTTGTAGTATGTGCACAATTCTCAGCCAGATGTATTGAGTGGATGATCCACCTCACCCTCGTCATGATCGCCACACAATCACAGGTGTGCGTCTTCAAACAATTCGATTCACTGATCATGACATCAAGAAAGAGCTAACAACAGTAAATACGACAAAGGCAATGCACCCTGACACCATTCCTGAAAAAGAGGCCTGAAGACTTGTGCTGTGCAGCAAGCCATGTCCCTGGGGATGCTGTTTCGTTTCAGCTCCAACTCTGACATCTACCAGGCAATATGGAAAATTGTCAACTCCCCTGAGAGGAGAGTAATTCCAATCTGAAAATTGCTAATCCCTCAGTCTCATTGCTTTAGTCAAATTGGTGGTAGTTCATTTTGATCCAGGTGTCAAGCAGCACAGAAATAAACTGCTGAGTGTTGTTTCTGATCGGTCCCCATGCGGAGATCGTGCGGCTGTGGAAATGGCACTGGATTAGTAACACAAACCCGTCTAATGATCTGGCAGTGGGTGGAAGTTAACAACGATTATTAAATATTGAGATCTAAAAACTGGTATCTGTAACGATGATCGTGAAACCAATGGAGATTTTGAAAACCAATTTGCTTCACCAATGTACTTTCGGAAAGCAAGTCTATCGTCCTGTCCTGGTCTGGTATAAAACCTATGAGGTTGAAGGAGACCTGATCAAAGTTCACAAGACTGTGAATGGCACAGATAGAGTACAAGACTTTTTCCCCAGTGTGAAGGAGGCAGTTACTAGGGACACAGGTTCAAGGTGCGAGAGAGGAAGTTTAAAAGAGATGTGCGAGTCCCGTTTTCCCACAAAGGATGGTGAGTGCCAGGAATGTGTTACCAGAGGAGTGGTGGAAGCTTACACAATAACAGCATTCAAGAAGCATCTGGACGAATGGATAATTAGGAAGGGAATAGAGGAATACAAATCATGTAAGTGAAGATAGTTTTAGTATGGAAAGGCATAACGCATCAGCAC
>NC_057735.1:52165216-52184489 GCF_004010195.1 Chiloscyllium plagiosum
AGACAAGGTTCACTGCTGCTTTGGGAACTAGGGTGGAAAGCGAAAGAATAGGGTTCACTGCTGTGCAGGTCCTGGTGTGGGGAGAGAGACAGTGTTCACTGCTGCATTGCAGACTAGGGTGGTGGGGTGGTAGGGGGAGAGAGAGAGTCCAGGATTTACTGCTGCATTGGACTGGGAGCGGAAGTGTGTGTTTAGGTTCACTGTGCTGCATTGGAGATTAGGGTGGAGGAGGAGAGAGACTGGGTCATTGCTGGATTGAGGACTGGGTGGGAAGAGAGAGACAGAGCTCACTGCTGCTTTGGGGACTTAGAGATGTACAGCATGGAAACAGACCCTTCGGTCCAACCTGTCCATGCCGACCAGATATCCCAACCTAATCTAATCCCACCTACTGGCCCCCGGCCCATATCCCGCCAAACTCTTCCTATTCATATACCCATCCAAATACCTCTTAAATGTTGCAATTGTACCAGCCTCCACCACTTCCTCTGGCAGCTCATTCCATACATGTACCATCCTTGGTGTGAAAAGTTGCCCTGTAGGTCTCTTTCATATCTTTCCCCTCTCACCCTAAACCTATGCCCTCTAGTTCTGGACTCCCCGACCCCAGGGAAAAGAGTTTGCCTATTTATCCTATCCATGCCCCTCATAATTTTGTAAATCTCTAAGATCGCCCGTCAGCCTCCGACGCTGTAGCTCGAATCCTCCAACCCTGGCAACATCCTTATAAATCTTTTCTGAACCTTTTCAAGTTTCACAACATCTTTCCAATAGGAAGGAGACCAGAATTGCACGCAATATTCCAACAGTGGCCTAACCAATGTCCTGTACAGCCGCAACATGACCTCCCAACTCCTGTACTCAATACTCTGACTAATAAAGGAAAGCATACCAAACACTGCCTTCACTATCCTATCTACCTGTGACTCCACTTTCAAGGAGCTATGAACCTGCACTCCAAGGTATCTTTGTTCAGAAGCACTCCCTAGGACCTTACCATTAAGTGTATAAGTCCTGCTAAGATTTGCTTTCCCAAAATGCAGCACCTTGCATTTATCCGAATTAAACTCCATCTGCCACTTCTCTACCCATTTGTCCATCTGGTCAAGATCCTGTTGTCATCTGAGGTAACCCTCTTCACTGTCCACTATGCCTCCAATTTTGGTGTCATCTGCAAAGTTACTAACTGTACCTCTTATCCTCGCATCCAAATCATTTATGTAAATGACAAAAAGTAGAGGACCCAGCATTTATCCACCTTTAACTGTTTCAAGACATCCAGCACTTCCTCCTCTGTAATATGGGCAATTTGCAAGATGCCACCATCTATTTCCTTACAGACTATATCTTCCATATCCTTTTCCACAGTAAATACTGATGCAAAATACTCATTTAGTATCTCCCCATTTTTTTCAGCTCCACACAAAGACCGCTTTACTGATCTTTGAGGGGCCCTATTCTCTCCCTAGTTACCCTTTTGTCCTTAATGTATTTGTAAAAACTCTTAGAATTAAGGAGAATCCAATTTGCCAAAGCTATTTCATGTCCCCTTTTTGCCCTCCTGATTTCCTTCTTAAGTATACTCCTCCTTCCTTTATACTCGTCTAAGGATTTACTTGATCTATCTTTACCTTATAAATGCTTCCTTCTTTTTCTTAACCAAACCCTCAATTTCTTTAGTCATCCAGCATTTGCTATACCTGCCAGCCTTTCAGGAGAAAGTGAGGACTGCAGATGCTGGAGATCAGAGCTGAAAATGTGTTGCTGGAAAAGCGCAGCAGGTCAGGCAGCATCCAGGGAACAGGAGAATCGACGTTTCGGGCATAAGCCCTTCTTCAGGAAAGGGCTCCCCCACTGACACCTCAGTCACCTACCCTGCCTTATTTCCCAAGAGTAGGTCAAGTTTTGCACCTTCTCTAATAGGTACATCCGCATACTGAATCAGAAAATTGTGACTTCGGGGAAGAAAGAGAGAGAGTAGGCCAAGTGAAGACTAAAGGACAGTTTATTTAGCATTACATCAAAGGGAATGACTGGTGGAGAGAGGTGGGTTTTCAGGCAGCATTATCCGTCTGTATCCGTCTGTATCGGCATTAAATAAAAAGCACTTCAAAATAAACATGGAAATTACTTTCTGTCCACAAAGCCCCTTGCATCTGGACATTTTCAGGAATCAAAGGAGGCAGTGGTATGATGCCAATTTAATAGTCTTTAATTACTGTTTCTCGCATCAATTATTTTTCAATTCTTCCCCCTCACTCTCTCTCCAATGGAACAGCAAAGACACTAAACTAAGATGTGAGCGACACTAGGAGAACCGAACTTTATGATGGAGATGGTAGCAATCAATCATTAAAATCACTTGTTTTTGACATACCTCGGAAAGCTCATCCAATTCAGAGAGCCTCTCCAGCAGAATTTAAATATTAATAAACCATTAGGGAAATAATATGTTGTCATATGCAACTCCAATATTGAATCAGGTTAATCACTGAGCCAATTTGACAGTTATTTCAAAACTGAAATTTTAATGACTGTAGCCATTGTTCATTCAAAAGAAAGATACACCCTCCTCTACTTCAAGAATAAACATGATCAAAAAGCACTTGAGAGTATAAGCATCAAGAATTTCTTACAAGAATTACCAATTTTCAAAACAGAAAATCATAAGTTCAACTCAAATGATCAAGTCAGATCCCTTCTTGTACTCAAATGCTATTGTAAAGCTACTAAGTAGCAAATCATATACAATGATGTTTCCATGGTAACACAAGATAATCACTATTTGGTTCTAAAAGCACCGAGTGACAAAAGAGGGACGCAGCCATCTCATCGGTACAGACAACAAAACAGATGCTGAGATAGCCATTTGATAAATTGTCACCACTGCTTTATGCATTTTGTTTAGCTCCTCTCTCAAGCACAAGACAGTCTGAAAGCACAGATGCAATGAGCACAAATCAGCAGTAATTAATTTCACTGAAAGTACCATTAAGTTGCATCTATCAGATCTACAAAATGGTTTGCCAGATATACGCAAGTTATTTGCATCTGTATTCACCATCGCGTGCAACAAACAGAACATTGCCACATGCTATCCTTAAGGATAATACGGCAACCATAAGTGATTTGCTGAGACACAAATTTCAATCATGGGACCAAAGTTTACCATACAAAAGCAAAATATGCAGATGCATGAAATCTGAAATAAAAACAAAGTGTGCTGGAAATACTCATGTCTGGCTGCATCTCTTTATTTACAGAACAGGAGAAGTCTGTGCTGGATGTCAGAAGAATACAATATTAATTCCAGCAATATGCTTTCACAATATCACCCAAGGTTTTCACTGAAAGGTAATTTTTTCCCCACAAACCATGCTGCGATGACAGTCTGCCCTCTAATGAGGTACAACATCACAGTTTCACCTCCATTCTCAGCCAAAAACTATAGCTGCATTACCTTACATCAAAGACATATCAGAAATGACTTCCAGACTATTCAGACCCCTTGGCATCACAGTAGCCCACAAACCTACCAACATACTTAAACACTGACTAATGAACCTAAAGGACCCATTAGATAATACCAGCAAAACTAATGTCATTTATAAAATTCCATGCAAGAACTGTAAAAAACACTACGTTGGACAAACAAGCAGGAAACTTGGATACACGAACACCAACTAGCCACCAAAAGACACGACCCATTCTCAGTAGGTTTCTACACATAGAGACAAAGAAGGACACCACTTTGACTGGAACAATGCACACTTCCAAGGACAGGTGAAATAAAGACACGCACGAAAAATCTAGAGGCTAGCTTTCCAACTGGAATGCCATCAATAAACATTCCTGAAGAAGGGCTTATACCCGAAACGTCGATTCTCCTGTTCCCTGGATGCTGCCTGACCTGCTGCGCTGTTCCAGCAACAAATTTTCAGCTCTGATCTCCAGCATCTGCAGACCTCACTTTCTCCATCAATAAACATTACCTTGCCTTGAAAAAAGGAACCAGAAATGACATCACCCGCCTTAAGAAACAAAGACCTATAAATAGAGAGGCAGGACATACCACCCGCACTTCATCGGAGCCTCTCAGTGATGATGTTACCTAGTCATGGTGACAAAATGGCTGAAAACAAACCTTCCAGCTCAGTGGGCTGACCTCCATACTTACCATTAACCTAAGCTACAAATTTTCTCAAAAATTGATAAATCAATCATCTTCCAATTTCCTTTCTCTTTTGCTATTCCTCACTCTAAAGGTGAAAAAAGTCCCTTAATTAATCCTTCCACAGTAAGAGCAAACACTGAAATATAATCAATTTCAACCTATCAAGGTTCAGCTAGGAGGATTTGAAATAAGAACAAGAGCTGAACAAGCTAAGCTAGCTCTGTTAGAGACACAAAAACTGCAGATGCTGAAATCCAAGTAGATAAGCAGGAGGCTGGAAGAGCACAGCAAGTCAGGCAGCATTAGGAGGTGGAGAAGTCAATGTTTCAAGTGTAAAGGAGGATTTGAAATAAGAACAAGAGCTGAACAAGCTAAGCTAGCTCTGTTAGAGACACAAAAACTGCAGATGCTGGAATCCAAGGTAGATAAGCAGGAGGCTGGAAGAGCACAGCAAGTCAGGCAGCATTAGGAGGTGGAGAAGTCAACGTTTCAAGTGTAATCTTTCTTCAGAACTGGGGCTGGGTGTGGGGGGAGCTGCAGATAAAGGAGGTGGCAGGGACAGGGTGGTGATGTGGGGATAGGTGAACACAGATAGACGGTATGATGTGGTTGGTCAATGGGAAGAATGAATCCAGTTGGTGGCAGGGAACAGTGGGAGGGATGGGGAGGGGCTGGAAAGGGAGTTGGGGGATGGCCAGGGAGGTTATTTGAAATTGGAGAACTCAATGTTCAGTTCTCCAGGCAGTAGGCTGCCCAGGTGAGAGATGACATGTCATTCCTCCAATTTGTGGTCTGATTTACTGTGGCATTGGAGGAGGGCAAGGGTAGTCATGTCAGAAAGGGAGTGGGAGGGGGAATTAAAATGGGCTGTGGAGATCAGGTTATGGGATGGTAGGTGAGGATAAAGAGTGGGCGGCATGGTGGCACAGTGGTTAGCACTGCTGCCTCGCAGCGCCAGAGACCCGGGTTCAATTCCCGCCTCAGGCGACTGACTGTGTGAAGTTTGCATGTTCTCCCCGTGTTTCCTTGGTTTCCTCTGGGTGCTCCGGTTTCCGCCCACAATCCAAAGATGTGCAGGGGTCAGGTGAATTGGCCTTGCTAAATTGCCTGTAGTGTTAGGTAAGGGGCAAATGTAGGGGTATGGGTGGGTTGCGCTTTGGCGGGTCGGTGTGGACTTGTTGGGCCGAAGGGCCTGTTTCCACACTGTAATGTAATCTAATAAAAAAAAAAGAGATACCTTGTCTTTATTCTGGTGCTCACGATGTAGTCTTCTCTACATTGTTGAAACTAAATGTAAACTCAGGGCACATTTCGCCAAGCATCTCAGCCGGGCCCACTCAACCTGACCTTCCAGTCACCATCCATTCCTCTAATCGACACTCATTTCCATCTACCAACCGGATTCATTCCTCCCAACAATGAAACGTTGATTTCTCCACATCCTGAGGCCAGCTCTGCAGCAAACGATCCAACAGCCTCCTATATCACAGCTTATTGCAGTAATTTTAAGAACACCAAACAAAATGTAGTTCTCACCTAATTCAAAGTGAATACAAATTACATTCAGGCACCTCTTAACATTGTCCTCATGAAAGAAACCAAACAGCTTTGAGACAAATAATCAAGAAATAACAAAACCTTTACAATATGATTCATCTGGTTGTAGACTTATAATGACTTTGTAACTTCTGGGCTCAGTTCTGTGAGTTCTGGTCCAAATATCCCAAGAAAATCACATACAATTCTCGAACACAAGTGGTGGTGTGATAGTCTATTTAAAAATGACTGACTGCTGCAAGTAAGTCCTCCTGCACTCCAGTGTCTTCCAGAAATAGTAATTTTTGCACCATCTGTTAAGAATTTTCAACTTAAAATGCCTCCAACGGTGCAATCTAATCCATTTTTCTTTCCCCACATTATACTCAGAATGTTTTCTTTTATATATTGGTTACAAGGAAAAGACTAGTCACTACAGTCATAGAAACATATGGCTCCAGCATTTAGATTGTTCAGAAGAGGTCGGAAAACATTTCAAAATCACTTCCAACCTTGATCATAGGATGCTACAATTGATTCTGTAAAGAGTACTTCTGACAGTGATTAAACATTATGAAGAAAAAAAAATAGCTTGCATTTATGCCGTGTCTTTCAAGATTGCCAGGATTCCCAAAGTGCTTACAACCTATGAAGTACACTGAAGTGTAATTACTCTCGTATTGTAGCAAGCAACAGTAAATACACATTCAGAGTTCCACAAACAGTGATGATGCAATTAGATAATTACTAGACAATTTGAAATGTGTTGTTCATCAATTGTCAAACTGCTCTGTGCAGACATGTCTTAAATGTGCACATCCTCTTAGCAAAATGACCTATTTTGCTTGGTTGACCTTGTATACCAATCTCAAAAGCAAGCCCTAAGAACATACTGTATTTATTTGCTGAAAGGTGGTGTCAACTTGTGTGCCAAGTTGAAGCTTAGATGTACTTAGGCACTGAAACAAAGGATTTTCTTATACCAGGTCAAGTGTAATTGTTCCAGAATTGTTGGAATGGGTCTAAATACCCTCCCTAAACTCCTTTGCCTCTCTCTTCCCTTATGAATCCTCAAAACCTACATCTTTCAAGCAGCCTTTGACCATCTACTTGATTACCACTTCATGTGATTGTGCCAAACTACTCTCACAGTAGTTATAAAATGCAAAACTCTTTGGGATGATTTGCTTTCTGCTATAAAAGCACAAGTTTTGTTGTGGCAAAAATAATGCCATTTGCCCTTTGTTTAAGACTTCTTCTGAAATGTGGCACCTTCAACCTCTTGGCTATTCATCTCATTAAAATGCACAAATTCAAGCCTCTGGTATAGGTCTTGTACTTAATCTTATGAAGCTCAAAATCAAAGTGATCAAGGATTTCATGCCACACAGCTGTTCCCTGCAGCAGTTCATGTTGATAATTAAGTCCTTTGGACACTACAGTACTGTTTAGTGATTAAGAACTGTTAAGATTAGATTAGATTAGCACCCGGAGGAAACCCAGGCAGACACGGGGAGAACGTGCAAACTCCACACAGTCAGTTGCCTGAGGCAGGAATTGAACCCAGGTCTCTGGCGCTGTTAGGCAGCAGTGCTAACCACTGGGCCACCGTGCCGCCCAATAACATTTTTTTTCATTTTCAGATCTACAAAGACAACATGAATTGCTTTAAAAATGAGGAAATCATACCTATTTTTGTCAGGGCATAAATTAATGATAAATGATTCAGGTTGATGGATAATAAAATTAATTTTAAAAAACAAAATCAAATTTAACAGAGAAAATAACCATCTAATTTCACCAATTAAAATGAAGGTGTAGCTCCATGACTTTGATTTAGTTTTGTCCATTCGATTTTCTAACATTGAAAGGTGGGAATAAACTAAAGGAGACAGGATAGGGGAGATAGATATGGTTGAGATGCTCTTCAGGGGGTCAGCATGGAGTTAGTGGGCCAAATGGCCTGCTTTCACACTGACAGGATTCTATGATTCAATGATTAAAGTAGCTTAAGAGTCAAAGATTTGAAAGACAGTAAATATATATTGTATGCTGCTGTAAGAAGGGCCTGTTTCCACACTGTAAGTAATCTAATCTAATCTAATCTAATCTTGGTTTTGTAATGCTGATTCATTTCACTGACTGATAATGTTTGATCATTAAAATGACCAAATAGACCCAAACACAACAACTTAGGGATTGATTACTGGATGTGATTGACAACTGAAAATATGCCAAGTTGAGTTGCAAAACATGCTCTTTCCAATTGGCAATAGTCAGGCATTAGTTTCCTGGATCCAGGTCCATTCAGAACATTCACATGATTTTTGTTACACAGTGTTCTGGTTTGTTCTTATAATTAACATTGCAAATGAACATAATTCCAATGGGAAGTAATACTGTATTATTGGAGGACTCCCAGAGCAAAAATCAGAGAAACTAAACAGAGCACAAGGGGAAAAAGTGAGAGCAAACTAAAGATAAACTGATCACAAGACAAGAGAATGAGTGAAAGCGATAACAAGAAAAACAAATGTTTCTGGTTATGCTTCAATACGGGGGGCTTTGAGCTGTATTTCAAAGCCGATTAATGTCTTGGGAAAACTTCTTTAAATGTTTGTTCAGAGGTATATCAGACAAACAGAGGTGGAATTATTCTCAAGTTAAGTGCCAATTGAAAGTGGATTTGGTGAGGCAAATCAGTGATATTTCAGGATGCTTTGATGTGACAGATTGAGAGCAGCTCTGATTCAGTTATTAAAATATCACCAGCCTATTGCAACAGCATAACTGCTGTTGGAAAACACATTACAAACAGACTCCAACTGGGTAATAATAGTCATGGAATCATATAGTATGGAAAGAGACCCTTCAATTCAACTTATCCACACCAATCAGGTATCCAAATCTGGCCTAGTCCCATTTGCCAGCAGTTAGCCCATATCCCTCTAACCCATTCCTATTCATATACTCATCCAAATGCCTTTTAAATGTTGTAATTGTACCCCCTCCCACCACTTTCACAATTATCTCTGGCAGCTCATTGCATGCACACACCACCCTCTGTGTGAAAATGTTGTCCCTCAGGTCCTTTATAATCTTTTCCTCCTCACATAAACCTATGTCCTCTAGTTTTGGATTCCCCCATCCTAGGAAGAAAACCTTGGTTACTCACTCTATCCATGCCCTTCATGATTTTATAAACCTCTAAGCCCTCAGTCTCCAGCATTCAAGGTTTTTTAAAAAAACAGCTTATTCAGTCTCTCCATATAACTCAAATGCCTCAGTCCTGGTAACATCTTTGTAAGTACTTTCTGCACCCTCTCAAATTTAGCAACATCCTTGCTATAGAAGGATGACCAGAAATATACACAGTACAAGTTCTGGATGTAACATGTTCAGCTCAACCTGAGCTACAAATCTTCTCAAAACTCGCTAGCAGTACAGGTTTTCCCCATTATCCGAAAGTAGAGTGTTCCTATGATAACTTTTGTAAGCCAAAATAGTGTAAAGCAAATAACATTAATTTATATGGGAAAAATTATGCCTTTTTTCATGCAAGTGAAAATCCTCTTTGGATTTCTTTTAGTTAGCGAAAACAGGTTCTAATGTAGATCCGTCGTAAAAGTGAAGTGGCGTAAAGTAAACTTTCAAAAAGCAGGTTTTAGCTGTATTCCAAAACCTCATCAATGTTCCATAAAGTCTCAAGATGACATCCCAACTCCTTTACTCAATGTTTTGACCAATGAAGGAAAGCATGCCAAAAACCTTCTTCACCACTTTGTCAAACTGCAGCCTCACTATTCAGGAACTATGCACCTTCACTTTAGGTGTCTTTATAAAGTTGCAGTGGGTGAATAATTCAGGCTCACATTTTAAAAAAAAAACATAACCCTTTCTTAAAAAAAGGCTTCATTTAAAATTCACTGACAGGTGTGATATTTAAATTAATTGAAACCTTGGCAGTTCAAAAGGAACAATGCCCAAATTCGAGGTGAGTTTATTCAAAGCACTTGCAAACTTTAGAGTAAGAAGCAAAATTGTACAGAGAGATCATGAGTTTCAAACATATACAGAACTAATATGATGTTTATACTCATTCAGGGCTCCAACTGAAACAAATCACTTTAGCACCAGCAGAAGTCCCATGACAATCTCTTTTCCTGGGTTTCTCCATCTCCACAGTTGCTTCAAGCATGGCAACCACTTGGGCAATCCAGATTTTCATTGCTGCATTCATGATTGTTCTACCTACAGTTTCCAAGACTCTACCACTTGGAATTTCCCTCCTAATCTTCTCCAGTTCATTTTCCTCCTTGAAAGCAGTCCTTTATAATCTCTCTGACCACATTTCAATCATCTGACCTAACATCTCCAATGCAATTCAGCGTCATATCTGGATTTTAGAATTCTCAATAATAATAGACGTCTTGGTGCAATACAGAATAACATGGTTTTAATTACAGTAGACCTATCATTTTCTGAACTATCACCAAATAACTGACAAGCTATGAAGTAGGAAGGTCAGGATTTTAGAAAGAAATTGAATTTTCTTGGTCATTTTGTAAAATAATTACTCTCACTTACATTTTAGCACATGACATCCTTGTGAAGCACTTCAGGATGGCTTTTTTTAAAAAAGGTAAGGCAGCTGAAAAGGATACACAACTGAGTATATTTCTCAACTATTTAGTTCACCTACAGCAACAGGCAGTGGATCTGCAAGTTGGCAAATAACTTGAAGGGAATCCTTTTTAGTGAAGTAGACAAACACAATTTTAACCAATTAAAACTTAAGATTTTCACTTCTAATGGACAAAAGTATTGAGAAAACAGACATGGTTCTACACATTGTCAATTATCATCCCTTTCGCAGCTGTAAAATAAAACAATATTATAACACTATTATAATTGGTTTTGAATGAATAACAGACCCACAGCCAATGGTCAGTCATAGCATTCTTTTGCTGAAAATGTGTTGCTGGAAAAGCGCAGCAGGTTAGGCAGCATTCAAGGAACAGGAGAATCGACGTTTCGGGCATAAGCCCTTCTTCAGGAATGCCCGAAACGTCGATTCTCCTGTTCCTTGGATGCTGCCTGACCTGCTGCGCTTTTCCAGCAACACATTTTCAGCTCTGATCTCCAGCATCTGCAGTCCTCACTTTCTTCTCCATAGCATTCTTTTCCAGAGTAGTGTCCAGGAAACTGGAAAGAAGCTGAGGTTTTATGCAATGATACAATGGATCAACAGTTCCAGAAAAGGTAAAGAGGAGTTGCTCTTCAAGACTATTTAACTCATTGGCAATTGAAAAAGCTGAGAGCACAGCTTGCTGAATACTGGAAAACAAGTCAGTAGTAAACAATCTCAGATTCTATAACTTGCAATGTCTGAAGATACATTGCACTGAGTACTCTTGCTTCAGCAAGGACAGTAATGCACCTAAATCTCAAACAATGTTTAACAGCTCAAGATAACAAATAGAAGACTCCCACAGCTCAATAGTTTTTGATGTATACTAAAAATCCTGAATCAAACCAAAATCCAATTTTAAAATAACGTTTATTGAGGTTCTGTTCGCCGAGCTGGGAATTTGTGTTGCAGACGTTTCGTCCCCTGTCGAGGTGACATCCTCAGTGCTTGGGAGCCTCCTGTGAAGCGCTTCTGTGATGTTTCCTCCATCATTTATAGTGGTTTGTCTCTGCCGCTTCCGGTTGTCAGTTCCAGCTGTCCGCTGCAGTGGCCGGTATATTGGGTTCAGATCGATGTGTTTGTTGATAGAATCTGTGGATGAGTGCCATGCCTCTAGGAATTCCCTGGCTGTTCTCTGTTTGGCTTGTCCTATAATAGTAGTGTTGTCCAAGTCAAACTCATGTTGCTTGTCATCCACGTGTATGGCTACTAAGGATAGATGGTTGTGTCGTTTCATGGCTAGTTAGTGTTCATGGATACGTTAGCTGTTTGTGTGCTGTTTTGAGTCCTAGTAGTCATAGTAGTCTGGCTGTCAGTTCAGAAATGTTCTTGATATATGGTAACATGGCTAGTCCTTTGGGTTGTAGCAAGTCCTCATTCCGTTGTCTTTCCCTTAGGCATCTGTTGATGAAATTGTGGGGGTATCCATTTTTGGCGAATATATGGTAGAGGTGTTGTTCTTCCTCTTTT
The DNA here is from genome assembly GCF_004010195.1 of Chiloscyllium plagiosum. Taxonomy (NCBI): domain Eukaryota; kingdom Metazoa; phylum Chordata; class Chondrichthyes; order Orectolobiformes; family Hemiscylliidae; genus Chiloscyllium; species Chiloscyllium plagiosum. Next base: position 52,177,087 of record NC_057735.1, read on the forward strand.
TGCAGTTCTGGTGTGCTGCAGAGTTTGGGTTGAATTTGCGGTAAGACTGTTTGTTCTAATCTTTGTATTACAGCTTCTGCTATGAGTCCAGAGATGGGTGAGCCCATGAGTGTGCCATTGATTTGGTCATATATTTGGTTGTTGAATGTGAAGTGTGTTGTGAGGCACAGGTCCAGTAGTTTAAGTATGCAGTCTTTGTTGCTAGGTTCTCCGTCTTGTTGTCTGTTTTGTATGTCCAGCAGGTTGGCTATTGTATCTCTGGCTCGGGTTTTGTCGATAGAGGTGAACAGTGCCGTTACGTCAAATGAGACCATAGTTTCTTCCTTGTCTATATGTATATTTTTGCTGATGTCCAAGAATTCCTGTGTTGACGGTATAGAGTGTTTCAGTGTTTCAGTTTCTGTTGTAGTTCTTTAGCCAGTTTGTGTGATGGTGTCCCTGGTAGCGATACAATGGGTCTGAATGGGATGTCTGGTTTGTGCACTTCAGGTAGTCCATAGAATCTGGGGATGGTGTTGCTTTCAGGTTTCATTCTCTGTAGGTCAAACCTGTTTATTTGCAGTTTCCGCAGTGTGTTGTTTATCCTATTGGTGAGCTGTGGGGTGGGGTCTCTCTTTTGGTAGGTGTTGGTATCTGCAAGTAGTTGTTGTGCTTTCTGGATGTACTCTGCTTTGTCCAGGATGACTGTCATTCTGCCTTTGTCTGCTGGTAGTATGATTATGTTCTTATCATCTCTTAGTGTTTTTAGTGCTTCCCTCTCCTTGGTGTTGAGGTTGTGTGTTTGTCTTTCCTTATTATCAGGGGTACGATACTTTGTCTCACTGTTTGTTGTGTCTCTTCTGTCCGGGGAAGAAACGTTTGCAACACAAATTCCCAGCTCGACGAACAGAACCACAAGAACGAGCACCCGAGCTACAAACCTTCTCACTAACTTTGAAAATAATGTTTACTTTGATTTCCACTGTCAGATGTGTCACATAAAAGCAATCACTCCATCGTGAACCACATTGTTTAGTTAAAGCTACACATTAAACAACATAGTCCATAATTGATTTTAAAATCATCATTCTTTGAAATTGCCAGCATGATTAAGAATACCTTGGTGCCAACTACATTTATATAAAGGCAAGCACTCTCAAGGCAAGAGCTCTCAATATAAGTTATTTACATACACTTCACAATTTCATTGTAAATATTCTAGTCAATTTTAGATGAAGAGAGACAAATATTCATTTTATATTTTAATATATCCGTGCATTGCAGCCTGCAATTCAACATAGTCATCAAAAAGAATGTTGTAATCACATTACCTAAAAATTATCCTAACATCCAATGGATTAATAATTTGAGCTCAGAGTAGAAGATGCAGTAACTAGTTTTTCCAACAGCTAATATTGGCACTTTAAGGGTGCAAATTAACAAGAACTGCATTCCCTCCAGCTTCCATTCATTGTCCATGCCAACATTACAATTCTTCAAATTCTCCTACATCAAAGGGATTATCATGAAATGCAAAGTACTTCAGTGCACCTATTTCTCAAAATAATATCATATCAATTTCCTGCAACCAAGATCAACTTTTGAGAAAGTTGCTTCAAAGAACTGAGCGAATCTCTTGAAAACCAAAGTGAACATCTGACTTTCATATTTTCCCACCACGCAGGAATAACCTGTTAAGTCATCCAAGCAATACTGGGCCTGAAATCTGCGATCCAGCGGGGGTGTGAAGAAAAATACATCAGTGCAATCTGGCTTGGAAATCCAGGAATTGCTATTTATGATTCAATATTCCTGCTGAGGAACAACTATTCATCAGAGTACAATCAGCAAGTTATGAGTGCACAAATCTTCATCGTTTTAGTCTCACCACAAAAACCCTTGAATGTGAATGAGGCACATTAAATTATTAATGGCCCTGAAAAAGCTAATGTTATATTTGCAGAGTTCAAATTCTATTTTTGTTTAAACAGGAAACATGTTTTTCAAGTCTATGTATAATAGCTTTGTAATTAATCACTTTCATTTATTTTGCTTTATGAAAAATTAAATTAAAAAAATCAGTATTTATAACTTCTCAGTTTGCTGTCTTTGAGAATACTTTGGTTTGATTGTTGCTTGTCTTATTTGCTGCCATCACTGCTCAGACATAACTGGAGATCCTGTCAACTATGTGCCAGATTTAAACTGCCATCAGCAAAGGAGAAGTTCACACCATAACAATCTCTCAATCTTTGTGAACGACTGTATTCGAAGCCACTTGAAATCACTGTTAGTTCACCCTAACGAAAATGTCCAGCCTATTATGTTCAACAGCTCAATGTGACTGAAACATGTGTAAACCTCTTTTGCCTTCAATAGCTATTACACTTCTTCACACAGCATGTGAACTATAGCAATATTCTAACTACATCTGCAGAATGCACTGTACATCCTTCATTAGATGGGCCAATGGGCTGAGGAGTGGCAGACGAGTTGAATTTCGATACATGCGAGGTGCTGCATTTTGGGAAAACAAATCAGGGTAGGACTTATACACTTAATGGTAAGGTCCTAGAGAGTGTTGCTGAACAAAGAGACCTTAAAGTGCAGGTTCATAGCTTCTTGAAAGTGGAGTCACAGATAGATAGGATAATGAAAAAGGCGTTTGGTATGCTTTCCTTTATTGGTCAGAGTATTGAGCACAAGTGTTAGGAGGTCATGTTGTGGCTGTACAGGACATTAATTAGGACAGTTTTAGAATATTGCATGCAATTCTGGTCACCTTCCTATCGGAAGGATGTTGTGAAACTTGAAAGAGTTCAGAAAATATTTACAGGGATGTTGCCAGGGTTGAGGATTTGTGCTGTTGGGAGAGGCTGAAAAAACTGGGGCTATTTTTCCTGGAGCATCGGAGGCTGAGGGGTGATCTTGTAGAGGCTTATAAATTCATGAGGGGCATGGATAGGATAAATAGACAAAGTCTTTTCCCTGGGGTGGGGGAGTCCAAAAGTAGAGGGCATTGGTTTTGGGTGAGAGGGGAAAGATGTAAATGAGACCTAAGGGGAAACTTTTTCATGCAGAGGGTGGTATGTGTATGGAATGAGTTGTCAAAGGAAGTGGTAGAGGCTAATACAATTGCAACATCTGATGGTAGGAACGGATATGGGCTGGTTGCTGGCAAGTAGGACTAGATTAGGTTAGGATATCTGGTCAGCATGGACTGGTTGGACTGAAGGGTCTGGTTCCATGCTGTCCATCTCTGTAACTCAGATAGGAACTGGCAGCCCTTTACTGCACCTTCATGTTCAGTTTTTAGATTTTCTACAGTTTGGAAACAGCCCTTGGGGCCAACAAGTCCACACCAACCCTCCAAAGAGCGTGACCAATTCACCTAACCCGCACATCTTTAGATTGTGGTAGGTAACTCACACAGACACAAGGAGAATGTGCAAACTCTACATGGTTCCCCGAGGCTGGAATCAAGCCCAGATCCCTGACACTGTGAGGCAGCAGTGCTAACCACTGACCCACCGTGCCATCCCAAGCAATGTACTTGTTTGTTTCAAACAAGGTTAGTTCTTAACAAAGTTCCTTGCATTTGCGTTACTGAAACAGCACAACAGTCCATTCTAACAGTGCCTGAACACAAGGCGTGTATTGCAATATCTCCTCCTGAAATTTTAGCTCCAAGTCATGGATGCGTGATTTGAATTTAGCTCGTCGCTATGGTGTTTACATTGTTTTGCACCCTCTAATGAGGAGGCAAGATTCAGAAGTTGGTGTCATGGTAACCTCTGTTGGTTTGAGAATTGAACCTATGCTGTCGGTGTCACTATGCATCACAAACCAGCTGTCCAACCAACAGTCATCGACCCCACTTACGTGCATTTAGCACCATACATTGTCATCCTGTTGTCTGCACTTTCAAAGTCGTGAAGCTGTTGCAAATGTATGGTAGATACAAACTAAGCTCATCGTAGAAATAGAAAATCTTGTCCATTTCCATTTCATTTACAATGAGTTGTTTTCTTCTGGAGTCAGGGGATTGATAGCTCTGATGGGCTTGTCCAGCAGCACCAACACCAGACTCCTGCTAACGATTTCCAGTATATTACCAAACACTGGTAGTAAACTACGAGGGTAGAGGCTGATTCCCTCCGATTCGTAAACACTACTTTAGCCTTGCCACTTTTATAGCGTTTAATTCAAATGTTTATTTTCTTGAATTCTACGCCTGATCCGAGCTTAAATCCACCCAGAACTTACAGATTCACCTCGGCCTCACTTTTTTTAAACAAACTTATCAGGTGATATTAGACACGGAGAAAACCCAAACTGTGCAGCACACACAAAACTAGCCTGTCCTCCCTCTCTGTCGCGTACCAATGAGTTGTTTTCTTCTGGAGTCAGGGGATTGATAGCTCTGAGGGGCCATGCTCGTTCAGCAGCTCCAACACCAGACTCCGCTGAATGGTGCACACCACCGAGCGCCTGCGTTCGAACTTGCTGCGAATGCACACATCAGGTCTCCAGACAGGGACTTGCTGCAGTTGTACACGTGACGGGGAAATCATGGGAGGACGGGGAAGGAGGAGAAGCTGCCAAAAGAGGGAAAGAGAAAAAATCGGAAGGAAGAAACGAGGGAGGGCAGATAGAGGATAAAAACAATCCAGCAGCTTTACTTAATCATGATTTCGTGCTTTCACTGAAAGAAAGCCCCACTCTCTAATTCATTCTCGTTACTTGGTAGCCCCGGATCGCCGAGGCTGCTGCTGCTGCCCTGTTGTCGATTGAGCAGCAGCTGCTGGTCAGATGCTGCTGGTTTATCATTCTCCTTCGCCGCCATCACTTTCCTCCCTTCCTATTCTGCTCCTCAGCCACCGGCTCCTGTTGCCACATATTATTTCCCTCCCTGTCCGGCTCTCACTCCATCTGAGGATGTTAAAATGCCGCAGGGGGTCATATCCGTGCTTTGTTTCTCTTTCAGGACACATTGAGGACTCAAGTGTTAAACGTTTCACTGCCAAACGACTTACTGCAGTATCAACTGAAAGCCTGTACTCTTGCAATACATGCACAACATTTCAGTGGAGGGTGGTGGGGGAGGGGGTTGCTGACTGCATCTCAGAAATAGAGCCTAGTGGAGCCACTCGTGTGGATCCCCCTTGTAGCCCCAGGCAGAGGTATTTGCCCTCTCAGAATATGGCCGGTGGAAATTAATATATAATAAGAAGAGAGGGTAGGCTCGGCAAATTTCTCACCCCGCAGTATTGATATAGCCGGTGGAAATTATTTACAGCAGAGCAAGGAGTCATAAGGTAAAATGGGACAGTCCCTCTATGTAGTTGGGAAGGGAGGCAATCTGTGAGAAAATATCTGATCAGGAAAATGGTTATAGGGGTTGTAGGACCCTTTGAGAGATTGGTCATTTTGCTAAATTTTCATATACAATTTAAAAGATATCCAATTTGAATTTTTGAGTGATTGTGATGGTATGTGTGATGAAAGGTTTCACTTGAATGGCGAATAGATTCCAAAACTATGATTTAGCACTTTTAAATGCGATTGCATTAAAACAATTGACCAGGTGCCAGTATTTAGTCTTGTCTGTGAGTTTTGTGTTGTTTGTTCTTTGTTTCTGGTTTATTTGTTTGCAGAACACTGGGCTGAACTCTAAAATGCCAGAGAAAGGCCGGGGATATCCTTAACAAAAAAAAATCTAAATCTAAAATTGAAGAAAATCACCTCCGACTTCAACAAATGCTTATTAAGTGGAGGAATTACAGTGAACTTTACATCGTTTAATTTAAAAATTGTAAAACAGAGTGCAAAGGTGATATGGATATACCAAAGCAACAATATTGTTTTCAGAAAATACTGATCGAGTTGAATCTTCGTTTACCTCCACTTAATCTAGAGACTGCTGCATCTCATTTGTCAGTATGGAGTGCCATTCGTAGCTTTATTCTATGTCAATTTCCCTTTCTCACTGAGGACTGAAGTATCAGTTCAACATTATCTTGCAAAAACAATGTAACAAAAGTTCAGATACTGTTGTAAATATCTGTGTCTTTGGATTAGTCATTATTTGTGGATATATGATGTGTTTGATAAGACTTTTATTCATGCTACTGCAGTCATTTCACCGTCTAGCACATTATAAATGAGCAATAACTGATCAGAACTGCTTGAAAAAAAACAAATTGGGGGTTTAGTCCTGAAAGATTAGAACCAGGTAAGTATAATGGAGTTCAGAGTTGGAAACTGCACATTCTACATTATAGCACTGGATTTTGATTAAATGAATTTCCAGTTTATATTGAAGACTCTTAACAAAGCGTCTTCGATAGGAAAGAAAGTTGTGATTTGGTCAGCTGAGTGGGATATGTATGTAATTGAACAATCCTGCTACACTTACATTTGTACAGCACCAAGCAGATTTGAATCATTTGAAATCTGTTTGTTCGTTCTTATTACTTCACAGTGTGATGTCTAGTAATTTGCTCAGTTTCCCTCTCTCATTAACTATGCTTATTAGCTGAAAGTGTGTTGCTGGAAAAGCGCAGCAGGTCAGGCAGCATCCAAGGAACAGGGGAATCGACGTTTCGGGCATAAGCCCTTCATAGTTGAGAAACTATGCTTATTACTCAATATTTTAAAACAATTTGTACTATCCTGAACTGCAACAACACAGTTAGTTAATTAAATAATTGGCAAGGCTTTATACCTTTTCACATTGTCAGTGATCTGTGTCATTGCGTCATGGTTACTTGAAAGCATGGCTGCAACGATTAACGTTCAATTGGTAACAGAGGTTATGGCAATATAGGGAATCATGTACGTAGCATAGCAAGTGAGGAACGATAAGGCAAAGGGAGACTTTGTGTTACTCATAAAAATCACTGGCACTGAACCAAGAGGTTGAATACACTTCCCTGAAGTAGCCACCTTTATTTTTACTCGATAAGCTTGCCTAGGAGTAGGACAAATCACATTGATGGGATTCTACACGCTGCTTTTTCAAATTGGGATGGAGGCAAAAGAGTTCGTAGATGTTGAAATTGGATGTATTAGTAAATGGGATCACACAGAGTCCTGTGAGACCACCGTCTTGCTCAGTGAGAATTGCAAAGAAGCCACGCTTTCGCGAAAACAGAGAGTTCACGACTCAACATTCTCCACGCAAACGGATTTACTGCCCACCCCTGATTACCCGACAGATCAGGGGGATGAGTTACTTTCCTGAATCCTTGAACTCCTCAGCACGGAGCTCCAGCCATGAGGCTGCTAGGGAGGGGGTTCCAGGACTTTGACCCAGCGACAGTGAAGCTACATCGAGATCTTTCCAACTCAGAAAGCTGAGATGATAGGAGGGGGATTTGCGGAGGTAGTTTACCCGCGTATCTGCTGCCTTTGTCCTTCTA
>NC_057735.1:52184989-52218259 GCF_004010195.1 Chiloscyllium plagiosum
TATGTCAAGCTGCCTCTTGATTATTCAATGCTTTGGCATCAATTACTTCCTGTAGTAATGAGTTCCACAGGCTCACCACTCTTTGATTGAAGAAATGTTTCCTCATTTCTATCTCAAATGGTCCAGCCTGAATCTTCAGAGTGTGACCTCTGGTTCTGAACACTCCTACAATTGGAATATGGCTCGGTTTTGGGAATGTTAGTGAACAAAGAGACCAAATGGTGTGGGTAGATATTTCCTTGAAAGTGGAGTTGTAGGTAGATAAGATGGTGAAGCAGACGTTTGCCACGTTTGCCTTAATTTGTCAGAGCATTAAGTATAGGCATTGAGATGTCATTTTTCAGCTGTTCTGAACATTTATGAGGCCACTTTGAGAATATTGTGGCAATTCTGTCCGACCTTTTACCTAAAGGACTTTGTTGAACTTGCGATGGTGTCGAACCGATGTCCAAGGATGATGCCAGAACTGGAGTGGTTAAGCTGTCGGTGAGTCTAAATAGGCTCTTTCCTGCAGTGAGAGGAAATAAGATTATAAGATTCTAAGAAGGGAGGCTTAGGGGTGGCCTGAACATGATTTATAAAATCATGTGGGGCATTGATATGGTGAATTGCCAAGTTCTTTTTCCTCGAATAGGGGAGCCCAAAATAGAGGGCATAGGAGTTAGGAGGAGGGAAGAAACTTTTGAAAAGATCCAGGTGGTGACGTTTTCACACAGATGGGGGTGAATGTATGGAAAAAGCTGCCAGAGGAAGTAGTGGAGGCGAGTATAATAATAACATTTTAAAGGCACTTGGATGGGTGTATGATCAGGAAGCATTTAGTGGAATACAAGGCAGATGTTTGGCAAACGATACTCAGTCCGATTGGAATACCTGGTCAGCACAGATGAGTTGGACCGACGGATCTGTTTCTGTACTGTATAACTCCATGACTATAAGTTTTGCTCAAACTTAGAAAAAGATTCTCATCATACCACTGTTGGAATACTGTGAACTATTCTGAGACTCGTATCGAAGCCAAGATAGATTGGAATGTGAGACAATCCACATGAGGTTCAGTAGATTGATCCTGAGGATGGAAGGACTATCTTGAGAGTAGAGGTTGAGTATTTTGGGCCTGTACTAATTGGAACAAAGAAAATTCATTCCTGACATTCTGAAACATCTATTAGTTTCAGGAAACTTGATGGGTTAAATGCAGAAATGCTGTTTCCCTTTGTGGGAAAGTTCAGGACCAGTGAGTATAATCTCTGAATTAGTGATCACAAATGTAAGGCAGAAGAGAATTTCTTCTCCCAGAATGTAGTGAATCTGTCAAATTCTTCACTACAGAACACTGAGGTTTGGTAATTTAGTATTTTCAAGGGTAACTGCATAGATTTGGAATTAGTAATGGAGCAATTGCTTATAGGGAAAAGACTGAAAAGTGGACCTTCGGATTATCAGTTCATCCATGATGTCATTGAATGGAAGACCAAACTCCATTGGCTGAATGACCTGCTTCTGGCTCCTCATAATTGACCTTTGGTCTACGTTGGCCTTTTCAGAATTATTATAGGCCTCATTTAAATTTCCCTTAGATTCATGTTTGAAGTCCAGCTGCTTCAATTCCTCCTCCTCATGAATAAAGACAGGTCCTGATGACGTCATCGATAGACTGCCTTTCTCCCTCTTTGGTGGCATTGCATTCTGTCTCTAATGCAGTGAGTACTTTTATAACATGCCAGTTGTGTTGAATATTTGTCAAACACAACCACGACTGCTACAGATAAGGTTAAAGACAGATTAAAACTACATTTAACCTTCCCTATCAAACATTCTGCAGGTTTGTGGGGCATGGAATTCATGCACATTGCAATATCACATGTTAAAGGTCTCTCAGCACACATCCATTAAACACTGCATGCGTATATGTCTCTGTCTGTAGCTTATAATTTACCTGTGTAGGAAAGTTTCAATGCATAGTTTTGTTCCCTTTTTATTCTGGTCTCAAACTTTAAATTTCAAGAAGACAATAGTCAGAGTTCAAGCTCCTTTACACTGTTACATCAAGTGTTTTACATGACTGTACTGCTCACGTACATGTTGGATAAATCTCACTCGACAAGGGGATTGGTTAAAGTGTGTCTGCTTTAACGCACAGAGTGTCAGAAAAAAAGAGTTGGAGCATGGACCAGTACTTGGGGTTATGATATTGTGGCTATAACAGAGATGTGGGTTTTACTAGGCGCGGGAATGGTTGCTAGATGTTCCAGGGTTTAGAATGTTAAAAAAGAACAGCGAGGGTGGATAAAAAGGAGGGGGTGTAGCATTGCTAATCAGAGAGTGCATCACTGCTACAGAAACAAAGATTGCTGAGGAAGGTTTGTCTACTGAGTCATTATGGATGGAACTTAGGAACAGCATGGGAGCAGCCGCCTCATTAGGGGTTTTCTATAGAAACCCTTATAGCAGTTGAGAGATTGAAGAATTCATAGGCCAGCAGATTTTGGAAAAATCGAGATGGAGCAGGGTTGATGTTATGGGTTATTTCAACTTTCCCAATATCGATTGGTGTGTGCAGGAAGGTTTCCTTACTCAGTATGTAGACAGGCGGACGAGGCAGGGAGGCCATTTTGGATTTGGTGCTCAGCAACGAGCCAGGACAGGTGTCAGATCTCGTGGTGGGAGACTTTGGTGAGGAGACAACGACTGCTTCACGTTTACCATAGCCTAGGAGAGGGAAAGGAGCAGTTATTAAGGGAAGATACTTAATTGGGGAAAAGGAAATTATAAAGCTATCAGATAGGTTGGAAAGTACAGATTGGAAGTATTTTTTCCAAAGAAAGGTCACAGCAGGCATGTGTAGACAGTTGAAGGAACATTTGTTGCGAGTGATGCTTAATTTTGTTCCTCTGAGAGAGATAAGAGGGGTAAGATTAAGCAACCCTGGATAACAAGAACAGAAGAGCTTCTCGTCAAAAAGAAGGCTGCTTACATAAGATGGAGGAAGCAAGGAGGTTGAAGGGTAATAGGGAAATCCTTGGTGATTACAGACCAGTCAGTCTTATGTCTGTGGTCTGCAAGATTTTGGAAAGAATTCTGAAGGATAGGATTTATGACTATTTGGTAAAGCATAGCATGATCAAAGGCATTCAGCATGGCTTTGTGAGGTGCAGATCATGCCTCACAAACCATATTGAGCTCTTTGAGGAGATGAAAAGACAGATCGATGAAAGTCGAGCAGTGGATGTGGTGTATGTGGACTTCAGCAAGGCATTTAATAAGTTTCCCCATAGAAGGCTCATTCATAAAATCAGGAAGTATGGGATACAGGGAAATTTGCCAATCTGGATCCTGAATTGGTTGGCTGACAGAAGACAGAGAGTGATTGTAGATGGAAAGCATTCTGCCTGGAGGTCAGTGTTGAGTGGTGTCCCACATGACTCTGTTCTTGGGCCTCTGCCCTTTGTAGTTTTTATAAATGACTTGGATGGGGAGGTTGAGGGGTGGTTAGTAAATTTGCAGATGACACAAAGGAGGTGCCATTAATAGTATCGAGGGCTATTGCAAGCTGCAGCACGACATCAACAGGATGCAGAGATTGGCTGAGAAATGGCAGGTGGAGTTCAACCTGCATAAATACAAAGAGATGCATTTTGGAAGATCAGACTCGAATGCTGAATGTAGGATTAAAGACAGGATTCGTGGCAGTGTGGAGAAACAGAGGGATCTTAATGTTCAAATACATAGATCCCTCAAAGTTGCCACCCAAGTGGTTGTTGAGAAAGCATATGGTATTTTGGCTTTCATTAACCGGGCCGGGGCATCGAGTTTAAGAGCTGTGAGGTTTTGCTACAGATCTACAAGTTCCTGTTGCGACCACACTTGGAATATTGTGTCAAGTTCTGGTCACCCTGCTATAGGAAAGATAAAGACGCTTTGAAGAAGGAGCAAAGAAGGTTTACCAGAACGCTGCCTGGACTGGAGGCCGTGCCTTATGAAGTGAGGTTGACTATGCTCGGACTTTTCTCTCTGGAGAGAAGGAAGAAACGAGGTGACCTGATTGAGGTATACAAGGTAATGAGAGGCATGGCTAGAGTCAATAGCCAGAGACCTTTCCCCAGGGCAGGATTAACTGGCACGAGGGGTCATAGTTTTAAGATATCAGGAGAAAGATATAGAGGGATGTCAGAGGAAGGTTCTTTACGCAGAGAATTGTGAATACATGGAATGTGTTGCCAGTGGTGGTGATGGAATCAGAGTCATTAGGGTCATTTAAGTGACTGTTGGACATGCACATGAATAGCAGTGAATTGAGGGATGCCTAGGTGAAGTTATTTTATTTTACTTTAGGTTTAATCCTCGGCACAATATCGTAGACCAAAATGCCTGTTCTGTGCTGAACGTTTCTCTGCTCTATTCTATGTGCTATATTGTGCTGGCTAATGCAAATATGTCAAATGTGTTTGGTTTAGATGCAGAGTAGAGCTGCACCCAGGATTCACTGCAAAAAACACTCTCAGGGCAGTTTTGATGCAGAGGAAATCACATATTCATGTTAATATTAAATATTCCATGAAGTGTACATTATATTGAGCCATTAAACATTCCTCATCCAGGACTAATACTGGTGAGACACAATGAAAAACCATGCCAACACTAACACCATAAAGTCGCGCAACCTTGTTCCCATCAAGCACTTCCAGATCGCTGAATACTAAGATTTTTGAGAAAATCTTGCTCGACTGGCTGAAATCTCTCGAGAAAGAGTTGGATAGATTTGACTGAGAGAATATGTTGAGGTGTGACTTCATGTTATGGATATAAAAAAAGGGGGAGGCAGAAGGGGAAGAGAGAAAGAGAGACAGACACAAAAACATTGGCTGTGCCAATATATCTCATAATTATAGTTTTTTAATATAATTATAGTTTATATCAAGGTGATTTTATGATCATACTCCTTTTACAGTAAAAAGTCCTCACATCAATTAGCATTGGAATCCTTTGAGTTATTTGCATTATTGCCACTACTCGCGTGCTGTGCTTGTGGGGAAATATAAACTGGGCTTTGTTCTGTAATCCATTCTGTTGATTCTATTTCTGTGTTTATTTACACAAACACTTCATTGTTTCAAAGAAGAGTTGATGGCAGCAAAGCCACCTGAACACAGTTATTTATTGTTAGGTTTCAAGTCAAAACAAGTTTATTTTAAGAACCTCGACAGTTTGCAGAAGCAAATACAAGTTTCATAAACATCAATTGCAATAGATGTTATTTATTTCTGGAAGATAAACATAATTTTAAAGTTTAATTTAGGTTAAGAATTCAGTTCTTGAAGTTCTGCAATTAAACGATTCTAGGAGAAGTGAGGATTGCAAATGCTGGAGATCAGAGTCGAAGCGTGTGGTCCTGGATGAGCACAGCCGGTCAGGCAGCATCCGAGGAGGGGGAGAATCGACGTTTAGAGCATAAAGCCCTTCATCAGGAATGAGGCAGGCCACGACGGGGCTGCGAAACACATGGGATGGGTACGAAGATTAGCTGGGGTGTGATTAGATTCTCTCCAGTGTGGAAACAGGCCCTTCGGACCAACCAGTCCACACCAACCCTTTGAAAATTAACCCACTCAGACCCATTTCCCTTTTCAAAATGCACCTAACACTGTGGACAATTTACCATGGCCAATTCATCTAACCTGCACATGTTTGGACTGCGAGAGAAAACTGGAGCACTCGGAGGAAACCCACGCAGACACTGGATGAATGTGCAAACTCCACACAGACAGTCGCCCAGGGCTGGAATCAAACCTGAGACCCTGGTGCTATGAGGCTGCAGTGCTAACTATTGAGCCACTGTGCTACCCTGTGGTGTCGATGGGTCAGACTGGACGGTGGAGTGGATAGGTGGGAAGGACAATGGGCAGGTAGGACAGTTCAAGAGGGCGGTGGAGGAAGATATTGGCGCAGGTTTGATCATCCCAGATGGCCTCCTTCTTCAAGTCTCGCGTCGACAATGATGCCCTTCAGCATGTCTCCTCAGTTTGCGGACCTTCACCCTCGAAACCAACCTCTCCAATCGCAAAAGGACAGAAAGCCCCTGGTACTCACCTTCCACCCCACCAACCTCCAGATACAACGCATCATTTTTTGCTATTTCCGACACCTACAAATGGACCCTGCACCAGGGATATATATCCCTCCCTACTCCTATCTGTGTTCCACAGAGACCATTCCCTTCGTGACTCCCTTGTAGGTTCTCATCCCGTAACAACCCATCCTCCACTCACGGCGCCTTCCCTTGCCACCGAAATAATTCAGAACCTGCGCCCATACCTCCCGCCTTACCTCCATCAATTGGAAGTAGGATGCTTACATAAGGTTGAGGAAGCAAGGATCAGATAGGGCTTTAGAAGGTTACAAGATCGCCAAAAAGGAACTGAATAATGGTCATAAGTTAGCTAGAAGTGGGCATGAGAAAGCTTGAGCGGGAAGATTAAGGAAAACCCAAAGACATTCTACACATATGTAAGATACATGGGGATGGCCAGAGTGAGGGTCAGGCCGATCAGGGGTAGTGGAGGGAACTTGCACTTAGATTCAGAGAAAATACAGGAGGTCATTAATGAACGTTTTGCTTCAGGATTCACTACTGAGAGGAACGATTACTTTTGTGAGGTCAGCATGAAACAAACCAATTTCCACGCCTCAAAATTCTGGTTTCGATAAAAGGTTGTCGACCTCCCACAAATGCTGGTGACCTGCTAAATTTCTCCAGCAACTTCTGATTTTGTTTCCAGCTCAACTATTTTATTCTATTTGGGTACATACGTGAAAGGATATCATTTACAAGATCTTGAACTTTCCTGTTACAATATCAATTTGGCCTGGATAAAGCCTCCAGTTGATGCTATCCCACCATCACTAGACCTCCAGAGATTCAAACACATAATTGAATATATCACTTAACCTATGAACAGTAAGAGAGGGCATGCATCCAGGATATGAGGAAATTTGGAAGTCTCTACTTCCAAAAGTAAATAAAACTGAAAAAGAATTGAAATGTACTTCTGTTCTCCGTTCAAATGGACCAACCGCAACGACTGAGTGAATAAATACCTCGATGTGACTGAAATAACTTCATTGAGGCAGGTATCCCATCACCATGTCACCCTGTTTTACACATGCAAACGCTGATCCAGCTCCCTCAGAGCCAGCTGTCAGAGTGAGCAGAATCTCTGACACTCCTTTTTTTTTCCCTTCTTCCCCACACGACTGACTGACGGGGTTAGTGCTTATCTTTCCTCAGCACCCATGTCATATGTGTTCAGGTGTCAGACACAGTGAAAAACAACAAGAATGTAAATCTTTATTCATATTTCACCACCAGGAAGAAAGGAAACACCCGAGTTGCCAGTCACAAGCAGTCCCCTTCTCAAACGGTAATGCTGCCTGATCAAACAGTGAAGAGGAAGGCAGTAAATCAAACTGGAATTCGAGGGGAAATAATTCACTCCGTTTCCGGCAGTGCTCACCTTTCCTTGAAAATCTCGAGGGTGTTGGTGGACACCGCATGCTCCTTCTCCAGGGACACCCGGGCTCTGACATAACCATGGAAGAGGGGCAGGCAATCAGCCATAACGGTATAACGAGAATCCAAAGAAAGTATATTCCTGTTAGGGTGAAAGGAAAGGCTGGTAGATATAGGGAATGCTGGACGACGAAATAAATTGAGGGTTTTGTGAAGAAAAAGAAGAGTTTTGTTAAGCAAAACAAACAGAGGATAACAAACAGAGAAATAAGGAAGGAGAGGATCAAATATGAAGGTCGGCTAGCCAGTAATATTAGAAATGATAGTAAATGTTTCTTTCAATGCATAAGAAACAAACGACAGACTAAAGTAGACATTGGGCCACTTCAAACTGACGCTGGAAGCCTAGTGATGGGAGATAAGGAAATAGCTGGAGAACTTAATAAGTATTTGCCTCAGCTTTCACAGTGGAAGACATGAGTAAGATCCCAACAATTAAAGGGAGTCTGAGTTGAGTATGGTTGCCATGACAAAAGAGAAAGTGCTAGAAAAGCTAAAAGGTCTTAAAATTGATAAATCTCCTGGGCTACATCCTAGAGTTCTGAGGGAGGTAGCTGAGGAAATAGCGGAGATCTTTCAAAAGTCATTGGAGTCAGGGAAAGTCCCGGATGATTAGATTACATTACAGTGTGGAAACAGGCCCTTCAGTCCAACAAGTCCACACCGACCCGCCACCCACCCATACCCCTTAACCTATCACTACGGGCAATTTAGTATGGCCAATTCACCTGACCTGCAGATCTTTGGACTGTGGGACTAACCCTATCGCACCCGGAGGAAATCCACACAGACACGGGGAGAACGTGCAAACTCCACGCAGTCAGTCACCTGAGGCGGGAATTGAACCCAGGTCTACTGGCACTATGTGGCAGCAGTGCTAACCACTGGGCCACCGTGCCGCCCATAAGATTGGAAGATTGCAGTTGTAACCCCCTTGTTCAAGAAAGGATCAAGACAAAAGATGGAAAATTATAGGCCAATTAGCCAATTAGCCTAATCTCGGTTGTTTGTAAAATTCTGGAATCCATCATTAAGTTTCTAAATTCTTGGAAGAGCAGGATCGGATTAGAACAAGTCAACATAGATTTAGTAAGGGGACGTCGTGCCTGACAAACCTTTTGGAATTCTTTGAAGAGGTGACAAGTAGGTTAGACCAGTGAAACCCAGTGGATGTGGTCTATCTAGACTTCCAAAAGGACTTTGATAAGGTGCCACACGGGAGGCTGCTGAGCATGGTGTTCGAGGTGAGCTACTATGGATTGAGGATTGGCTGTCTGAAAGAAGGCAGTGAGTTGGGATAAAAGGTTCTTTTTCGGAATGGCAGCTGGTGACAAGCGGTGTCCCGCAGGGTTCAGTGTTGGGGCCGCAGCTGTTCACATTATATATTAATGATCTAGATGAAGGGAATGGGGGCATTCTAGCGAAGTTTGCTGATGATACGAAGTTAGGTGGACAGGCAGGTAGTACTGAGGAAGTGGGGAGGCTGCAGAAGGATCTGGACAGTTTGGAAGAGTGGTCCAGGAAATGGCTGATGAAGTTCAATGTGAGCAAATACGAGGTCTTGCACTTTGGAAAAAAGAATACAAGCATGGACTACTTTCTAAATGGTGAGAAAATTCATAAAGCCAAAGCACAAAGGGATCTGGGAGTGCTAATCGAGGATTCTCTGAAGGTAAACATGCAGGTTGAGTCCGTGATTAAGAAAGCGAATGCAATGTTGTCATTTATCTCAAGAGGGTTGGAATATAAAAACACCTTTGTGCTACTGAGAATTTATAAAGCTCTGGTTAGGCCACATTTGGAGTACTGCATCCAGTTTTGGTCCCCACACCTCGGGCAGGACATACTGGCACTGGAGCGTGTCCAGCGGAGATTCACACGGATGATTCCTGGAATGGTAGGTCTAACATAGGAGGAACGGCTGAGGATCCTGGGATTGTATTCATTGGAGTTTAGAAGATTAAGAGGAGATCTAATAGAAACTTAGAAGATAATAAATGGCTTGGAAAGGGTGGATGCTCGGAAATTGTTTCCATTCGGCGAGGAGTCTAGGACCCGTGGACACAGCCTTAGAATTAGAGAGGGTATATTCAGAACAGAAATGCGGAGATACGTCTTCAGCCAGAGAGTGGTGGGCCTGTGGAATTCATTGCCGCAGAGTGCAGTGGAGGCGGGGATGCTAAATGTCTTCAAGGCAGAGATTGATAAATTCTTGCTGTCACAAGGAATTAAGGGCTACGGGGAGATTGGAGTTGAAATGCTCATCAGCCATGATTGAATAGCGGAGTGGACTCGATGGGCCGAATGGCCTTACTTCCACTCCTATGTCTTATGGTCTTATATGTAAGGTATAGACAAGGTAGATCGAGTGAATCCTTAGAAGAGTATAAAGGCAGCAGGAGTATACTTAAGAGGGAAATCAGGAGGGAAGAAAGATGACATGAGATAGTGTTGGCAAATAGAGATAAGGAGAATCCAAAGGGTTTTTACAAATACATGACGGACAAAGGATAACTAGGGAGAGAATAGGGCGACTCATAGATCAGCAGGGCGGCCTTTGTGTGGAGCCGCAGAAAATGGGAGAGATACTAAATGAGTATTTTGCATCAGCATTTACTGTGGAAAGAATATGAAAGATATAGAAAGTAGTGAAATAGGTGGTGACACCTTGCAAAATGTCCATATTACAGAGGAGGAAGTGCTAGATGTCTTGAAACGCATAAAGGTGGATAGATCCCTAGCACCTGATCAGGTGTATCCTAAAATTCTGTGGGAAGCTAGAGAAATGATTGCTGGGCCTTTTGCTGAGATATTTGTATCATCGATAGTCACAGGTGAGGTGCATGAAATCTGGTGGTTGGCTAACATGGTGCCACTGTTTAAGAAGGATGGTAAGGACATGCCAGGAAACTATAGACCGGTGAGCCTGACGTCAGTGGTGAGCAAGTTGTTGGAGGGAATCTTGAAGGACAGAATGTACATGTATTTGGAAAGGCAAGGACTGACTAGGGATAGTAAACATGGCTTTGT
Source organism: Chiloscyllium plagiosum (assembly GCF_004010195.1). Lineage (NCBI taxonomy): Eukaryota > Metazoa > Chordata > Chondrichthyes > Orectolobiformes > Hemiscylliidae > Chiloscyllium > Chiloscyllium plagiosum. Next base: position 52,195,590 of record NC_057735.1, read on the forward strand.
GCGTGGGAAATCATATCACACAAATTTGATTGAGTTTTTTGAAGAAGTAACAAAGAGGATTGATGAGGGCAGAGCAGTAGATGTGATCGATATGGACTTCAGTTCGACAAGATTCCCCATGGGAGACTGGTTAGCAAGGTTAGAATAAAAGGAGAACTAGCCATTTGGTTACAGAACTGGCTCAAGGTAGAAGACAGAGGGTGGTGCTGGAGGGGTGTGTTTCAGATTGGAGACCTGCGACCAGTGGAGTGCCACAAATATCGGTGCTGGGTCCTGTACTTTTTGTCATTTACATAAATGATTTGGTTGTGAGCATAAGAGGTACAGTTAGTAAGTTTGCAGATTACACCAAAATTGGAAATGTAGTGAACAACAAAGAAGGTTACTTGAGATTACAACAAGATATTGACCAGATGAGCCAATGGGCTGAGAAGTGGTAGATGGAGTATAATTCAGATAAATGTGAGGTGCTGCATTTGGGGAAAGCAAATCTTTAGCAGGACTTATACCCTTAATAGTAAGGTCCTCAGGAGTGTTCGTGAACAAAGAGTGCACGTTCATAACTCCTTGAAAGTGGAGTTGCAGGTAGCTAGAATAGTGAAGAAGGCGTTTGGTATGCTTTCCTTCATTGGTCCGAGTATTGAGTATAGGGGTTGGGAGGTTATGTTGCGGCTGTACAGGACATTGGTTAGGCCAATGTTGGAATATTGCGTGCAATTCTGGTCTCCTTCTTATCAGAAAGATGTTGTGGAACTTGAAGAGGTTCAAAGGGGATTTACGGGAATGTTGCCAGGGTTGGAGGATTTGAGCTATAGGGGAAGCTGGGCAAGCTGGGGCTGTTTTCCCTGGAGCGTTGGGGGCTGAGGGGTGAGGGGTGACCTTGTAGGGGTTTACAAAATCATGAGGGGCATGGTTAGGATAAATAGACAAAGTCTTTTCCCTCACGTGGGGAGGTCCAGAACTAGAGGGTTTAGGGTAAGATTAGATTACTCAGTGTGGAAACAGGCCCCATGGCCCAACAAGTCCACGCCGACCCGCAACCCACCCAGACCCATTTCCCTACACCTAACACTACGGGCAATTTAGCATGGCAAATTCACCTGACCTGCACATTTTTGGACTGTGGGAAGAAAGCGGAGCAAACCCACGTAGACAATGTGCAAACTCCACACAGCCAGTCGCCTGAGGCGGGAATTGAATCCGGGTCTCTGGCGCTGTGAGGCAGCAGTGCTAACCACTGTGCTACCATACGGCCTACGGGGCACATATAAAAGAGACCTAAGGGGCAACTATTTCACACAGCGGCTGGTACGTGTAGGGAAAGAGCTGCCATAGGATGTGGTGGAGGCTGATACAATTGCAACATTTAAGAGGCATTTGGATGGGTATATGAATAGAAAGGGTTAGGAGGGGTATGGGCCGGGTGCTGGCAGGTGGGACTAGATTGGGTTGGGATATCTGGTCGGCATGGACAGGTTGGACTAAAGGGTCTGTTTCCATGTTGTACATCTCTATGACTGTATGAATATGACTCTATCTTGGGACTGCTATCAATAAAAACTAGAAAGCCTATACTGGGAGAACTGGCCACTCCCCTTCCATTGTACAACTTTAAAAGAAAATCCTAAAGGCTTCCTCTGATTGTTGACTTAGACAGTATTTCGTAGCCATTTCAGAACCTCTGCCTTTAGAAACTCTCTTTAAAAATAACAGGGCAAAATAACCTCTTAAAAGTGACAACACCATCACACATGGGAACGGGGGCACCTTTGATAGCCCTCACCTTATCTTCCAACATCACTCACATTGATAGCCAATTTGAATGGCTTTGCGTAATTAGGTGTGGCTAACACTGTGACACTGGATAAAACACCATTCAGGCTGTCAAATGCCTTCTGACTGTCCTCTGCAAAATTTTCTATGCGTCTTAAATAAGTCAGTGGAACACCACACTGAAAATTTGGTCTAAACTTTCAATGAAAAAACACTCAATACCAGTAATTGTAGTACCGCCCTCTTCATCAAGGGAATGTGAACTTGCCAAAAATCTTCGTTTTCATGTCCCATGAGCCATTTGTCCATGTCCAATGATGTGGCCCAGGAATGTAACTTGGACTTTTGCGAACTCTTATTCAGGTTCATAACCATGCCTGCCTCCCACAGTCAACTAAATAATTCCAAAATATACTTCAAATGTTCCTTCCATGTGCTATTAAAAATCACCAGGTTACTGATGTACACCAGTCAGTTGCGTAATCCAGGAATGACTTTATCAGTTAGGTTTTGGTATATCTTTCACACCAAATGACATGACTTTAAACTGGTACAGTGACTGAGAGAAAGTGATGACTGCAGATGCTGGAGAGTGCGAGTCGAAAGGTGTGGTGCTGGAAAACGCGGCAGGCCAGCCAGTACCCAAGGAACAGGAAGCAGTGAAGAATGAGGAGACGAGTACAGAATGGACCAGTAGAAAAACAGCAAATCAGATTAGGATAGATCTATAGTAGAATGCAGTAGATCAGAATGATGGAACTAGAGAAGCTGCTGTGGGATATTGTCATCTGGATATTTGATAACCCTGTTATGAGCTATGATCTTACTGAATGGCAGAGCAAGCTCAAAGGGCCGAGAGGTCTACTCTTGTTCTTTGTGCATACCTTTAAATGATTTTGCTAGTCACTTGAGTGGCGATATGAAACACACAATTTAAACAATTGCATGCACACATGCTAACATTTCTGTCTGTGATTCCCAGGCTTGGTAGTATGTGATTGGTCGTGGCCCCAGGAGTTCTGTACTTGTTTCAGAGATCTGGAAATGGATATTCATGATACTCTGAGATTACACAAGGATGTTATATAAATGCACAACCTTTCTACTTGTCTTTCTGTTGGTGTAGAGGGAGCTTTGTTCTCTGTCAAACCTCAGCCTGATCCACTACACTGGGGAACCAGGCTATGTCAGTGAGACCAATACCTCCATAATCTGGGACAATGATTAAATACAAACGGACTGGAGCTGCAACTTTTCCAGAAAAAAACTACGGTTCAGGGAGAGATTGGGGCTGCAGCTTAGAATACAGAGGCACCGCAACCCCAAACTCCCATTGACATAGCTTCTCCAGATGAATTATGATGTGGTTCTGCATTATTTGGCTCTGATCTGTGATCAGAACCAAGGTTTCTCTGTCAAACCTGTGTTGTTTGAGGGAAAACAAAGTCTGCTGGAAGTCAACTACAAAAATCTCTTGGGTAATGTGACATAGAATCAAGTAAAGTTATAATTGGGTTTCTTACATCTTTTCAAAAGGTGGCAGCTGATTTAGGAGATCAGATATGAGTTGCTAATGGATTCGATGAAATCGTGACAGTGGTTTCGTTCTTTCCATTTCCTTATCTCTTGTATTGGCTTTCCGCTGTTATAGATCACCCCACTGTTTTAACAAATAACCAATGGGTGTGGGATCTCCTTTGTGCTGCCCAGAGGCTAGCCCTGCTTCTGCTACTGTGCATCTTCATGCTGATCTCTGCCAGTCAAAAGATCTGAATGCATAGTCACATACTGGGATAAGAACTGAGCAAGGGTCAAAAACAAACTCTGCAACTGCTGCAAACTGATGAGGGCTAGATTTTCAAACTGCTGTTATCACAAGGGTGTTTTTGGTGTCACACTCGATAATCAGAATAACACTTAATATTTCTGCTAGTCCAGAATTTCTTTAAGAGGTATTACTTTTACCAGCTTTGTTACTTTAAATAATTGTGCGTTGTGTGTATGTGCATGTGGTTTGTTTCTATTTATTTCTGATCCTCAGTGGCTTGCAATTCTTGCTGGATAGGATCAAAGGCAAAGTTATGCCATTCTTCTCTCTCCACAAGGACGTTGTTGCTGGTTTCCCTTTGAGGTCAGTTTAAAAATCTACAAGTCAATTGTAGGCCAACACTTTATGGTTCAGTGTCACCACTGGTACAACGTGGAACTTTGAGCATTGATGAAAAATAACCTTTTATTTGAAGTCTTTACTCATCAGGACACTCTCAAAAGTACAAACGTAAAAGGAGCAAACATTCAAATTGTATGGGCAATGAGTGCTGATTGGTAAGGCACAAAGAATGGTCCAGAACGGCCAAGCCTTGTGGCTTGTTTTGATCCAACAAAGTCAGTGATTGACATTCTCTGATTCATTTGGCAAGGCGCAGTTTATTAATTAATTAGGCAACCTTGATTAATTAGGCAACCTGCCAATTTAAAATTCAGCAAAGTTGATCTGTCAGCTGTCCATCATCATGTAACTAGTTCATTTTCCATTGGTAATATCACTATCAATCATAGTGCACTTTCCAACCCATTAGAACTCTTTTCTTGTGAAGTGTAACGTGTTGTTTCCCTTTTTGTCAATATTCTTGCAGCTATCCTGATGAATGTAAGACAAAAAAAACTTGAAAAAAAGTCCTATTTTACAGCAATACCCACGTCTGTATTTGAATATGGGAACCCTTTGCAAAAGGAGTATCCAACATACAGCTGATATGATAAAAATGGAATCTAGATTTATGATTGAAATGGTTTCTCCCCCTAACAAGACCATTCTGTGCTCACATATCCTTTTTGAATATTGTATCAGTCTGGCTGCTGGATGATAACTTTGTAAAATTGATTATTTATGTTAACTGCTATTTAATAAATTGCTGAAACTGTGGAACATGCATTCTATTCCATTCATAAAAGTATGATATTTTGTGAAATCAGGAGATATGCACAGTGCAAATAGAAATCCCATTTAATGCTGCCTGGACAAGATTGGTAAACTTAAATTTGTGTTTATAGAGTAAGAGATGGAAATGTGTTGCTGGAGAAGCGCAGCAGGTCAGGCAGCATCTAGGGAACAGGAGAATCGACGTTTCGGGCATTAGCCCTTCTTCAGGATTTCCATCTCTGATCTCCAGCATCTGCAGACCTCATTTTCTCTTCAAAGTTTATAGAATAAGGACTGAGATCTTAATTGGCTCACTGTTTTCGAATATATATTGAATTTAAACTTATTTCTATCTTCAAATTCTTCATGGCCTTGATCCACGTTCCCTTTTGTGCCCTGTATAAATGCATTCTGTTCTTTGTTTCTCTGATGGCTGTCTTTAGTCCATGTTTATGATCGAGCCCCCTTAATTGGCTGTACTTTATTGATAACTTCTTCAGATGCCTTCTGGAACCCATTCTCTCTATTTGAAAACTTGCTTTAAAGCCCTGTTTCATGTTTCTGGTCATCGTTCTTAACTCTTCTGATACATGTGAACAACTGTTTCCTGTTTGGCGTTCGTTACATCCTTTCCATTTAAAGCGCCTCATGAGTATGAGCATTTAATTTCAACTTTGGCAGATTGAATTGATGCTAATTGGAATGCATCTGCCAAGCCTCCAGCTAAACTGAATCAGGAAACAGTTTCAAACTGTGCACACGTCTGACACAAAACCTTGCTGCTTCTCATCAACTTTTCAAACACACTGATCCATTCCAAATAGTGGACCATTCATAGAAATTTGTTTCTGATGGATGAAAGTGATTGTTTCTGTACTTTTGCTATTTTTATTGAACTTAGCCCAAGTCACAGTTCTGAATTTCACAGTCAGGTCAAGACTGTTTTTGTTGTACTTTATCAATTTTGATCAGTTTGCTACCCCTTCATGTTCTTGTATTTTGGAACCAGATTTACGTTAATGGGACTGGGTTCTATCAAGGTAATTAAGTTGATAATACAGTGTAAGATGACAAGGGAAGGAAGGCTTGTTTTGTATTTTATTGATCTCACAATAGGGAAATGATGGCCACTCAGGTGGCAATGTAGAGTCTAATGCTGGCATTTGATTAGCATTGGGTGGGTCCTCCATTGTGTGGGAGACCACCTCCTGAATCCTAGAGACACCCCTGCAGACTTACGATGTCCCTCCTAAACAAGTACCATATGGCCCACAGCAGGATATCCCATCTGCACACTGGAACAGTTTCCTGTCCACAGTGGTGATCATTACTGGAATTGGAAATTCAAGTGAGTGGAAGAGGCCGTGGTAGGTGAAGTGTGCACAATGTTGCCAGAGTCATGTTGGCAGGTCAGACTGAGGCTGTTATTGAGTAACTTAAGAAACCCCAATTGGTGCATGGATCTTCACCTAGTAGGAATATTATAAATACTGCTTTTCCAGTGCTATCAAGTAGAAAATGAAGAGTGGCCATGTAATTAAATCATTTAAATTCAGTGTTGAACACTTGAGACTTTTTCTTTAGTGAAAAACTGTATAATTCCTCCAGATGGCTTTAATACTCTATTCGTTCCACACAACGGTGATTTTTAAATTCATTTGTGCGACGTAGGTGTTGTTGGCTGGCCGACATTGATAGCCCATCCTTATTTGCCCTTGAGAGAAGGTAGTCCTGAGCTGTCTACTTGAATCACTGCAGTCTACTTTCTGTAGGGTGACCCACAATGCTAGGTAATTTCCAGGATTTTGACCGTACAACTGTGAAGGAACGGTAGCCCCATGGGAGACTGATTATCACGGTTAGATCTCACGGAATACAGGGAGAACTAGCCATTTAGATACAGAACTGGCTCAAAGGTCGAAGACCGAGGGTGGTGCTGGAGGATTGTGTTTCAGACTGGAGGCCTGTGACCAGTGGAGTACCACAAGGATCCATGCTGGATCCTGTACTTTTTGTCATTTACATAACTGATTTGGATGCGAGCATAAGAGGTACAGTTAGTAACTTTGCAGATGACACCAAAATTGGAGGTGTAGTGGACAACAAAGAAGGTTACTTGAGATTACAACAGGATCTTGACCAGATGAGCCAATGGGCTGAGAAGTGGCTGATGGATTTTACTGCAGTTAAATGTGAGGTGCTGCATTTTGGGATAGCAAATCTTAGCAGGACTAATACCCTTAATGGTAAGGTCCTCAGGAGTGTTGCTGAACAAAGAAACCTTGGAGTGCAGGTCATAGCTCCTTGAAAGTGGAGTCGCAGATAGATAGGAGAGTGAAGAAGGTGTTTGGTATGCTTTCTTTTATTGGAGTATTAAGTACAGGAGTGGGCAGATCATGTTGCAGCTGTACAGGACATTGGTTCGGCCACTTTTGGAGTTTTGGTCTCCTTCCTATCGGAAAGATTTTGTGAAACTTGAAAGGGTTCAGAAAAGATTTACAAGGCTTTTGCCAGGTTTGGAGGATTTGAGCTATCGGGAGAGGCTGAACAGGTTGGGGCTGTTTTCCTTGGACCGTCAGAGGTTTATAGAGGTTTACAAAATCATGAGGGGCATTGATAGGATAAATAGACAAAGTCTCTTCCCTGAGGTGGGGGAGTCCAGAACTAGAGGGCATAGGTTTAGGGTGAGAAGTGAAAGATATAAAAGAGACCGAATAGTCAACTTTTTCAATCAGAGGTGGTACGTGTATGGGATGAATTGCCAGAGGAAATGGTGGAGGCTGGTACAATTGCAACATTTAAAATGCCACTGGATGGGTCTATGAATAGGAAGGGTTTGGAGGGATATGGCCAAGTGCTGGCAGGTGGGACTAGATTGAGTTGGAATATCTGGTCGGCGTGGACGGGTTGGACTGAAGGGTCTGTTTCCATGCTGCACATCCCTATGACTCTAAGTCAGGATGGTGACTGGCTTGGAGATTAAATTGCAGGTGGTGGCATGCCAAAGTATCTGCTGCCCTTATCCTTCGACATGGAAGTGGCCGTGCGTTTGAAACATGCTGTCTAAGGATCTTTGGTGAATTTCCGCAGTACATCTTATAGATAGTACACCCTGTTGCTACTGAGTGCCAGTGGAGGGATTGAATGTTTGTAGATGTGGTGCCATCAAGTGGATTGCTTTGTTCTGTATGGTATCAAGTTTCTTGAGTGTTGTTGGAGCTGCACCCATCTCGGTAAGTGGGGGACATTCCATCACACTCCTGACTTGTGCCTTTTAGATGGTGGATAGACGTTGGGATGTCAGGATGTGAGTTACTTGCTGCAGTATCCCCAGTCTCTCATCTGCTCTTGTAGCCAGTGTTTATACAGTGAGTCCAGCTGAGTTTTTTTGCGGAGAAAGTGAGGTCTGCAGATGCTGGAGATCAAAGTTGAAACTTTATTGCTGGAACAGCACAGCAGGTCAGGCAGCATCCAGGGAACAGGAGATTCGACGTTTCGGGCACAGGCCCTTCTTCAGGAGGGCCTGTGCCCGAAACGTCGAATCTCCTGTTCCCTGGATGCTGCCTGACCTGCTATGCTGTTCCAGCAATAAAGTTTCAACTGAGTTTTTTTGCCAATGGTAACCGCAAGGATGTTGACAATGGGGAATTTAGTGATGGTAATACTGTTGAATGTCAAGTGGCAACAGCTAGAGAATCTCTTATTGGGGATGGTCGATGTCTGGCATTTGTGTGGCATGAATGTTACTTATGACTTGTTGGCCCAAGCCTGGATATTGTACTGTTGCGTTTGAACAAGGACTGATTCAGTATATGAGGATTCACGAGTTTCTAGATAGGTTAACAGAGAACGTACACAACCGAAACAGACCATTTAGCACAAACAGTTCATGCCAGTGTTCATATTACACTCAAGCTGGTTCACATCTTCCCTTATCTAAACTGACCATTGTGATTCCCTGTTCCACTCCATTCCATGTGCTTGCCTTGTTTCCTTGAAATATATCAAACTATTCACTTCATCCATTCTGTGTGGTCACATATTCCCTGTTCTCGTCACTCTTTCAGTGAACTGATATCTTAGTATATTCCCTTTTGGATTTCTTGTAGATTGTCCTATATTGACAGCATCTACGTACACTCTACCCCATAGAGGAAATTCTTCTCTGTACCTTCTCTAACCAACTCTTTCATAATTTTAGAGGGGTCGCAAACTCCTTTTCTTTTCAAAGAGAAATGAACAGCACTACAACTGCTCTCTGATTTACACACCCATAACTTTGTGTTTCATTCTTGAAAATCTCTCTTCAATCTCTCCAATGCTTCTGTGTCCTTCCTATAACATGGTAAATGGAACTGCAGGAAATACTCTTCATTATAGTCTTACCAATCTTTTCATAGCGACTTAGCAAGACATCCATACCTTCAAATCTATCGATTTCGGGATAAACCTTAGAGCTTTGTTTGTGTTTTGTTGCCCTACATAACTTGTGGAGAATGTTTTAGTGACTGATATAACTGTCTGAGATCCATAAATTTGTCTTCCCCACTTAGATGAGCACTTTCCAATAAGTAATGTGCACGATATTCCAACCAAGATGTATCACCTTATATTCAGCTGTGTTGAACTTCACTTGCCAATTACTTGGCCAAACTGTAAACTTATTAATGACGTCCTGTAACTTCTTGCAATCCTCAAACCTGACTAACTTACCACATGCCTCTTACACCTTGATGTCATTAAATTGCTAATTTTTTTTGTAATAATTAGAGATAGCACTTAATTTGCAGTTTCACTTTATTTTGCTTCGAACGTTTGGTTAAGTACTTAGAGAGGTGCAGTAATCCACGTGGTAACTATCACAACCAAATGTAAAATGACGGATGGATGAAAGTTATTACAAATTAAGAACCAATTAATAGTCTTCATTAACTGAAAGGTCAAACCAGGAAATTAATCTTTGCACCATTCATATGGTGAGATTAATTGTAGTGCAATTACATTGTATCCATTTCTTTTTTGTTGCAGTTTAATTCCCCAGTGTCTGTGCAAGTGATATTAAGTAGAGAAGGCACCCATCCTCGATTTTAAACCAGCTGATATTTAAACGACAAATGCATCTATATAAAATGCATTCTGATTTATGAAGGCTTCCTCTCAGTTTCTGCATCTTCACAGCCACACTCAGTAATATAAGGAGAGGCTGAATAGGCTGGATCTGATTTCCCCAGAGCATCAGAGACTGAGGAGTGACCTTATAGAGTTTTATAAAATCTGGAAGGGGTACAGAACGAAAGGGTATAGGTGTAGTGTGAGAGGGGAAAAATTGAAAGGGACCTAACAGGTAACTTTTTACTGCAAAGAATGGTGCATGGATGGAACGAGCTGCCAAAGAAGTGGTGAAGGCTGGTGCAATTAAAACTTTTGGAAGGCACCTGCATGGGTATATGAATAGGAAGGTTTCCAAGCGATATGGGACAAATGCTGGGAAAAAAAGGACTAAATTAGTTTAGAATATCTGATTGGCATGGAGGAGTTGGACCGAAGGGTCTGCTTCTGTGCTGTCTGCTCTATGACTCTATGATTCTCCTTTTTTCTTAATCTTCTTGTAGAATTTCTTTGCATTATCCTTAACAATATCTACCAAGGCTATCTCATATCCTTTTTCTCCCTCCTGATTTCCTTCTAAAATAAATGTCCCCCCACCTCTTACACTCTTCAAGAGATTCACTTAATCTCAATTGTCTATACCTAATGTATAACTCCTTCTTATTGTTAACCAGAGCCTCAATATCTTTATTCCTCCATTGTTCCGTCCTCTTACCAGCCTTACCTTCACTCTAACAGGAACATACTGCTGCTGAACTATCATTATCTCACTTCTGAAAGCCTTCCATGTGTCGGCCGTCCCTTTATGTGCAAACAGTCTATTTCAATCAACTCTTGAACGTTTTTGTTTCATACTATCAAAATTTGCCCTACTCCAATTAAGAACTTTAACTTTTATATAAAACCTATCCTTTCCATAAGTATTTTAGAATGAATCGGATTCTGGTCACTAAGTGCTTCCCAACAAACCCTTCAGTCACTTGCCCTGCCTTGTATCACAAGACAAGGTCAAGTTTTACTCTTTCTGCGGCAGTTACATCTACATATTAATGAAGAAAATGTTCTTGAACACGTGTAACAAATTCCTCACCACCCAGGCCCTTAATGTTATGACTGCCCCAATTAATGTTTAGAAGGTTAAACTTCACTATTATTAAAAGCTTTTTATTCTCTGCCTCTACATATCTGTTTCTCAGTTTCACTCTGACTCCTGGGGGCACTATTACAATCACATTCTCTTCTTATTTATGAGTTCAATTCACAGAGCTTAACTGAAACATCCCTCAGAAATATCCTTTGAGACAGGAAAAACTGACTGCAAGCATCTTCCTACTTTTACCTCATCTTTGATGCTGTGAATTGTCCTGAAGGGAGTCTGCGAATAAATGGATCTATTTATCGTTAATAACTGAAAATAAAATGCCATGAGTGGCTTGGAGTTGAAGAATATACATTGTGTGAAAGGCAAGTTCTGGGTATGAGAGATAATAAAAGAGAAACTAGCTCCATTCTCTCTGCTCAGATCTTGCCTGGGCTGCAGTACCTTCAGCGTATGTTTTTTTTTGATTAATTCAAATTAATCTCACCTGCTGTTTTGCACTAGTCAAACATTTGTTTACAGAAAGTAAGTTGCCTTATCATATACATTCTCGGAGTTCAGTATTTGGAGTCCTTGTTACAACCTATTCCTCAGTCTATAAGGGACAAGTGCAGAAAACATATTAATAACAAGTTATTAACATATTGGAAGAACAACGTAGAACCTTTAAATTTTACATAGGTTGCGGGGAAAGGACATCAAATGGAAAATAGCAGGATTTCCAGTATCGACCTCTGATTTGTAATTTTGAGGGGTTTTATTCATTGATATCCATGTGTCAGATAGACCTCAGTTTCATGGAGGCATGACGTGCTTCTTTGTTTTGTGATGAGCTCAGAAGAACAAATAATAGAGAGGATCAAAAATCTGGATTTAGGCTGTTGTCTGGAGCAACTATTTAATGCATGCTTTTTCTAACTACAAAGTGGCTTCTTAATGCAAGTAGCATAAAATAACATAACAAAATGGCTTCTTGGAGCAAATTAACAATTTTGCTTATAATGGCGTCCATCTCTGCTGAAAACCACATTCCTGAATGAATTGAAAGTGATTAGAAAACAATGCCCTGTTCATAGTATGAATTAAGTAGGTAAGATATGACATTATTAAAGTATCCTAAATTGACTTTGGAAACCAAGTGTCCCGGAGGTAAAGAAACGCAAAATAAGTCAGTTCCCAGGAAATATAATGGTTCAATTTTATGTCTATTTGTCATTTTATTACATTTTATTGAATTAATTCCGCATTTAAGGCTGTTGTGTTTGTTAAGAGACCTATAGAAGTTGTCTGTGTTTGAGCTGAAGTGCAGCAGTTTTAACAGAGTGCACAGAGGTGCTTAACCCTTGTGTTGCTGGATAACCTATTCTCAGCATCGTAATAAATTGTTAAATCTTGCTGAAATCTGACCGAGCTGCTAGCATTTAGTTGAGCGATCTGGAACTGACAGGCCTCACCCAGGGGTCTAGATCTTCAATAGTAAAGGCGTAAATCCAGAGGGGGGCAGGAGCAGAGGATCATTTGTGTATATATGCACAAATCAGGGAATGTACTATGACATGTCGACAGAAGAGCAAATAAACCCTACTTCAGAACCAGCGCTGTGGAGAACAAACACAAAGGAATTATGTTAAACTGAAATAAAACAGTCGCTTGTCTCACTTGGAATATTGCATACAGTTTCAGGTTTCACATTATTGAAAAAAATTGCAATCATTAAACTTAGACATAGAACAATACAGCGCAGAACAGGCCCTTCGGCCCTCGATGTTGTGCCGACCGGTGAACTAATATAAGCCCGTCCCCCTACACCTTGTCCCACCATCATCCATGTGCTTATCCATGGATTGTTTAAACCTCCCTAATGTGGCTGAGTTAACTACATTGGCAGGCAGGGCATTCCATGCCCTAACCACTCTCTGAGTAAAGAACCTGCTTTGGACATCTGCCTTAAATCTATCACCCCTCAACTTTTGCTATGCCCCCTCGTACAAGCTGACTTCATTATTTGAGGAAAAAGACTTTCACTGTCTACCCTATCTAATCCTATGATCATCTTTTATGTCTCTACCAAATCCCCTCTAAGCCTTCTTCTTTCCAATGAAAACAGACCCAAGTCTCTTAGCCTTTCCTCCTAGGACCTTCCTTCCAGACCAGGCAACATCCAGGTAAATCTCCTCTGCAACTTTTACAATGCTTCCACATCCTCCCTGTAATGGGGTGACCAGAACTGTACAAAATATTCCAAGTGCACTAGCGTTTTGTATAGTTGCAGCATGGCATTATGGCTCCGGAACTCAATCTCTCTACTATTAAACCTCACACACTGTATGCCTTCTTAACAGCACTATCAACCTGGGTGGCAACTTTCAGGGATCTATGTACATGGACTACAAGATCCCGCGGCATATTCCCACTACCAAGAATCTTTCCATTGACCTCGTATTCTGCCTTCCTGTTACTCTTCCCAAAGTGAATTATCTCACATTTCTTTGCATTAAACTCCGTTTGCCACCTCTCAGCCAAATTCTGCAGTATATCCAAGTCCCCCTGCAACCTGCAACGTTCTTCCACACTGTACACTACTCCACCGATTTTAGTGTCATCTGCAAACTTACCAACCCATCCACCTATGCCTGCATCTAAGTCATTCATAAAAATGACAAACAGCAGTTGTCCCAAAACAGATCGTTGTGGCACACCACTAGTAAGCGGACGCCAGGCTGAATATCTTCCATCAACTACCACTCGTTGCCTTTTACAGAAAGCTAGTTTCTAATCCAAACTGCGAAATCACCCTCAGTCCCATGCCTTTGCATTTTCTCCCACAGCCTACCATGTGGAACCTTATCAAAAGTTTTACTGAAGTCCATATATAACACTCCCACTCCCTCCCACTCCACCGAGGATATGCAGGTCATTGGACTCATCCACCGCCAAACCACAACAACCCGACGGTCGGAGGAGGAGCGTCTTATGTTCCGACTGGGAACCCTCCAACCGCAGGGGATGAACTTGGACTTCACCAGTTTCTTCATCCCCCCTCCCCCCACCTTGTCTCAGCCGGATCCCTCCAGCCCGGCACCGCCTTCCTGACCTGCAGTCTTCTTCTTGACCTCTCCGCCTCCATCCTACTCCGACCTATCACCCTCACCTTGACCTCTTTCCACCTATCACATTCCCAACTCCCCTCCTCCAAGTCCCTCCTCCCTACCTTTTATCTTCTCCTGCTGAACACTCTCTGCTCATTCCTGAAGAAGGGCCTGTGCCCGAAACGTCGAATCTCCTGTTCCCTGGATGCTGCCTGACCTGCTGTGCTGTTCCAGCAATAAAGTTTCAACATCCATATATAACACGTCAACTGCCCTACCCTCATCTACATGCTTGGTCACCTTCTCAAACGCTCTCTTGAGGAAACCATGTTGACGATCTGCAATTAAATTGTTGCTTGCGCAATGACTATAAATCCTATTCCTACAACAGATATAAGGCTCACTGATCTATAATTCGATTGCATTAGATTCACTGCAGTGCAGAAACAAGCCCTTCAGCCCAACCAGTCCACACTGACCCTTTGAAGAGTAATCCTCCAGACCCATTTCCCTCTGATTAATGCACCTAGCAGAGCCAATTCACCTGATCAGCATGTCTTTCGACTATGGGAGGAAACCCACATAGACGCAGGGCGAATATGAAAACTCCACAAGACAGTCGCCTGAGATTGGAGTCGAACCTGGGATACTACTGCTGTGAAGTAGCAGTGCTAGCCACTGAGCCACCTTGCCACCCAGGGCCATGAATACTGCCCTCCTTGAAAAAGGTCACAACATTTGCAATCCTCCAGTCCTCTGGTACAAAACTTGTAGACAATGATGACTCAAAGATCAAAGCCAAAGACTCCAACACCTCCTCCCTAGCTTCCCTGAGAATCCTCAGATAAATCCCAACCGGCCCAGGGGACTTGTCTACTTTCACTCCTTCTAGAATTGACAACATCTCTTCCTTATTAACCTCAATCCTTTCTAGTCTAACATCTTGTATCTCACTCTTCTCCTCTACAATACACTCTTTTTCCTACGTGAAAACCAATGAGAAATGTTCGTTTATAACCTCTCGGGTCTCCACAGGGTCCACACATATCTTTCCACTTCTGAATTTAACTGGCCCTATTCCTACCTTAGTCATCCTTTTATTCCTCACACAGCAATAGAAAGCTTTAGGGTTATCCTTTATTCTACCTGCTAAAGACTGCTCATGTCCTCTCTTTGCTCTTCTTAACTCTCCTTTAAATCCTTCCTAGCTATACTGTAACTCTCCATGGCCTCATATGAACCATCTCATCTCATCATCACATAAGCCCCCTTCTTCCACTTAACAAGAGATGCAATTTCTGTAGTAAACCAAGGTTCCCTTACATTATCACTTCCTTCCTGCCTGACAGGGACATATCTATCAAGGATACACAAGATATATTCCTTAAACCAGTTCCACATTTCGATTGTCCGCATCCCCTGCATTTTACTACCCCATTCTATGCCTCCGAAGTCTTGCCTAATTGCCCTTTCCCCATCCTGCCCTGTGGCATGTATCCATCCCTTTCCATCCCTAACCTAAACATAACCGAATTAAGGTCACTTCCTCTAAAGTGCTCACCTACCACTAAATTAAACACCTGGCCTGATTTATTACCAAGCACCAGATCCAGCCTGGCCTCCCCTCTTGTCGGCGCTTCCATATGCTGTGTCAGGAAACTCTTCTGTACACATTGGACAAAAACTGATCAATCTGAAATGCTAGAGTTACAGCATTTCCAGTCAATGTTGGGGAAATTAAAGACCCCATAATGACCATCCTGTTCCTTTCGCTCCTACGCAGAATCATTTTTTCGATCCACTCCTGCACATCCCTGCAAATCTGTGGAAGCCTATATAAAAACTCCCAGCAGTGTGACCTCTCCTCTCCTGTTTCTAACTTCAGCCCATACTACCTCAGGAGATGAATCCTCGTCAAAAGTTCTTTCAGCCACCGTTATAAAACCATACTAAAGACAGGGTATATGATTCACAACACTGTTCCCGGGATGATGCACCTCACTGACTTCGAGAAGTTGGAACTGTTCTCCTCTGCTGAACAGTCATTTTCAATTTGATTGAACTCCTTAAATCCCTGATGGATTTTAGTACATTCGGTTAGAGAGAAACTGCTTCCACTGAAGATGAATTGAGAGCTTTCAGACGCTGGCAATCAAAACAACACAAAACTGGATAAAGTGTTACTTATTTTAATGCAGCGAATGTTTCAGATAATTAATGCTCCTGTAAAGTGTGCAGTGGACTCAGGATTAATTGTGGTTTTTAAGGTGCATTAGCATTTAGCCTGGCGTGATGCTTTGAAAGAGAAGTTGTGATTGATCAGCAATGATGCCAGTCTAAGTTTTACACTAACCATAAAAGTCCATCCAAGCATCTCCCAAGTTTACTGGTGCTCCACAATTTCTGTAGTCAGCTTTCTTTAATACTTTTCACGCTACCATCGACTTTACCATTTTCACTTCCATTCCTTCAATCCGCCTCTGTGTTTCTTTGAGACATTTTGCATGTTTAACAATTATGTAAATTGTTGCGACTGTAAATATGCGACTGTTGCTCTAATGGTTTTGGGAGAGTCTGTGTGCGTGTGCCTAATTTCATTCAGTGGGCAATTCATTTTAATTTTGAGAATGCACATGTGTGTAACTGTTGTCTATATTTCAGTTGATCATTCGTCTCTTGCTGAGCTATAACATTCACGTTTAAGGATTGAATGGTCAATTAAAGTACATGGGAAAGCATAGCTTTGGCAAGTTTTTATCAGGCCTCGAATAATAACTGAACAGTTGGGTGCTCCGGGCTGACCAAGATATCAGATCTGGCCAAGGCAAATCTAAATTGATGGATTATTTGAAGAATCTACTCTTGTTTTTATAAGGGATTCATTTTACATATGTAGATACCAGAACAAATAAACTAGGCTTCAGAGTCTCTAGCCTAGATAAGTTCCAGATTCTGTTAACAGTTGTGATGATATCTGTCTTGCAATGTATAGATCCCAATGGCTGAATCTTTCCAGTATATTTGATCTCTGCCTTACCTGATTGAGACTTATGTGAAAGAAAAAATTCTGAAAATTAGCCCTTGGTTGTCCACGTGTTGTGCCTACATACCTGACTGAACGTTAACATTTTTGGCTGATGAATGTTTAATTGGGCATTTTAGGTGGTGATTTATGCATTACCAACCCAGCCTGTCTCGACATTGGGAGTACTTTTAGTTTATACAGAGTACAGTAAACCTTCAAACTCCATTGCCTACCTTTTATTGGCTTCTGATGGAGCAAAGTTCTGATTTTGATCATTACATGGCCTGAAGCCTTTGCGCATAAGAGGAAATGCTCTCTAATCATTCTGCCTCTGGAGTATTCCATAGACTGACCGTGTGAAAGATGCATTTACATTAGTGGGCTGCATGGTGGTGCAATGTTAACGTAAATGACTGGATAAAACACAACCAGACAGGACAAGTGAAAAGTATTTGGCTGGGAAGGAATTGGGACGTGTAAACTTGGGAAAATATATTATTACTGATTGGCCTGGAAGAAATAATTAAGCAAACTCAAAGTTAGTGCATATTCATTCAAGATTTATTAATCATTTCAGAAGTATTTTTTTATCAAGAAGTTTGTTAAGGTTAACAGAGGTGAATATAATGACTGCATGCCACATTCAGATGATTTGGAGATGCTGGTGTTGGGACTGGGGTGTACAAAGTTAAAAATCACACAACACCAGGTTATAGTCCAACAGGTTTAATTGGAAGCATTAGCCTTCGGAGCGCCGCTCCTTCATCAGGTGGTTGTGGAGTACACAATTGTAAGGCACAAGATTTATAGCAAAATTTTACAGTGTGATGTAACTGAAATTATATATTGAAAAATACCTTGATTGTTTGTTGAGTCTTTCATCTGTTCGAATACCATGACAGCTTCACTTCTTTCATATGTAAATCACAAAACTTTCTTAAAAAGTTACATTCTCAGGTTAACTGTAACAATTTGTGTTAGCTAGATAGTATGTTGAAGGTGTTAGCCCCCATGTTCTCTGTCTATGCCCGAATGTTTAGACTGATTCTAATCTAAAAAGCGAGTTAACAGAGTCTTACATGAATTCATGCAGTTTTTGAGGAAAGAACAATGCAACTCTGTAAGTGCAAATTGACCCCACAAACGTATATGTATATGCGTGCATGTGGGTTGAACGAATGAGACTCCAGGAATTCTTTCAAGGTGCCAGCAGTGACCCCAACGAGCCCACTGACGGACTGGAACAGTCATCACAGGGATCAATAGAGGAGTGACCCAAGAAGGTGTCAACTTGGACCACATTGGAGAGCCGCTCCCCTGGGCTTGACATGCATGTTCAAACCATCAGAAAATATATAAATGCCAGATATAAATGCCAAGGTAAAGCAAAACATCACCCATTCACAACGCAACGCCATCCAGGCTCTCAAAACCAATCACAACATTGTCATCAAACTAACAGATAAAGGAGTAGCCATTGTCATTCAGAAGTGTACCGACAGCTGAACAACCAGGAACCCTACAGGCAACTACCAGCTGATCCGACCAAAGAACACACCCGTGAATCAAACATTTTGATCAGGACTTTGGATTCAGTCCTTCAGAGTACCCTACGCACCCTCATCTCGTGTAGGGGACTTCTACTGCCTTCCAAAGGTACACAAAGCCAATGCACCAGGACGTTCCATCGTATCAGGCAATGGGATCCTGTGTGAGAATCTCTCCAGCTATGTCGAAGACATCATGAAACCTATTGTACTGCGGATCCCAAGCTTCTGTCGCGACACTACGGATTTCTTACAGAAACTCAGCACCCACGGACCAGTCAAACTGGGAGGATTCCTCGTCACAATGGATGTTTCAGCACTCTACACCAGCACCCCCCACAATGACGGCATCACAGCAACAACCTCATTACTCAACACTAACAACTGCTAATCTCCAAACACTGTCCTACAACTCATCCGCTTTATCCTCGATCACAATGTCTTCACCTTTGACAACCAATTCTTCATCCAGACGCATGGAACAGCCATGGAGACCAAATTTGCACCCACATATGCCAACATTTTCATGCACAAGTTTGAACAAGACTTCTTCTCTATGCAGGACCTCCTACCAAAATTATATACCAGATACATTGATGACATTTTCTTCCTCTGTACCCATAGCAAGGAGTCACTGATAAAACTACACAGTGATATCAACAAGTTTCTTTCCACCATCAAACTCACCATGGACTACTCTCGACTATCTGTCTCATTCTTGGACGCATGCATCTCCATCAAGGATGGACACCTTAGCACCACACTCTACCGCAAACCCACTGACAACCTCACAATGCTACACTTCGCCAGCTCCAACCCAAAACATATTAAAACAGCCCTACGCATACATCAGATCTGTTCAGATGAGGAGGAACGTGACGGGCACCTGGAAGTTCTTAGGGATGCCCTCATAAGAATGGGGTACGATGATCAACTAATCGACCACTAATTCTAACAGGCCACGGCAAGGAACCGTAATGACCTCCTCAGGAGACAGACACGTGCAGCAACTGAGAGAGTACCCTTTGTTGTCCAGTACTTCCCAGGAGCTGAAAAACGAAGCCATGTTCTTTGTGACCTGCAACACATTATCAATGAGGATGAGCACCTCGCCAAGACCTTCCGCACACCTTCACTGCTCGTCTTTAAACAACCAACAAACCTCAAATAGGTAATGGTTTGTAGCAAGCTGCTCCTGGCTTTCAGGATAACTCCACACAACCCTGTCACGGTAGGCGCTGCAAGATGTGTCAGAGTGTGGACATGGATACTACCATTACGCATGGAGACACCTTCCACCATGCACGTGGCAGGTGCTCATATGACTCAGCCAAAGTTGTCTATCTTATACGTTGCAGGCAAGGATGTCCTGAGAGTGTTGGGGAAACTGAGCAAAGGTTACGGCAACGGATGAATGGGCACTGCACAACAATCAACAGACAGGAGTGTTCACTCCCAGTTGGGGAACACTTCAACGGTCATTCGACCTCAGACCTTCGGGTGACCAGCCTCCAAGGCAGTCTTCGGGACAGGGAGCAGAGAAAAGTGGCGGAGCAGAGGCTGATAGCTAAGTTCCGCACTCATAGGGAGGGTCTCAATCAGGACCTTGGGTTCATGTCACACTGCGGGTGACCACCATTTCACAATACACACACACACACACTCCTACACACAAACACACACACAGACACACCCACAGACACTCCTGTACACACATGTACACACGTATACACAGACATGCACACAGACACTCACACATACCCCTACAGACAGACACACTCCCACACTCACACATGCATCCTCCCACAGACAGACCGCTCTACACTTACACAATATATACTTTCTCTCACAGACAGTCACAACCCACACCCAAGACACACACACACTCCCACACTCACGCATGCACCCCCTCACGGACTTAGAGACTCTACGTTCACATATACACACATGTACACTCTTTCTCACACTTACAACCCCCTACTCCAGACAGCCAGACACACACCACACACACACACAAAAACCCACATGCACACATTTGCACATGCATGCACATTTGTGGAGTGATTTGGAGTTGCAGAGTTACATTGTTCTTTGCTCAAAAACTACATGAATTCATGGAAGACCTGTTAACTCACTTTTTAGATTAGAATCAGTCTAAACATTAGGGCACAGACAGAGAACACAGGGGGCTAACACCTTGAACATACTATCTGGCTAACACCAATTGTTACAGTTAACCTGAGAATGTAACTTAAAAAAAAAGGTTTTATGATTTACACATGAAAGAAGTGAAACTATCATGATATTCGAACAGATGAAAGACTCAACAAACAATCAAGATATTTTTCAATGTATAATTTCAGTTACATCATATTTTCAGTGTCATATTCAATGACGCAATTACAGAATTCATAAAACATATTCAGCTGCTTGACTTGTGAAAGGTTTGATTTTTCTCACCATCACCAAAATGATGGCAGCCCTGTAGAAAATACTGAGGAAGAACAGAGTGATGAATGTGGAAGCAATTGCCCAGATGTTGCCATTATCATCGTCAAAATTTCAATTCAAGTGGGCGGCACGGTGGCACAGTGGTTAGCACTGCTGCCTCGCAGCGCCAGAGACCCGGGTTCAATTCCCGCCTCAGGCGACTGACTGTGTGGAGTTTGCACGTTCTCCCCGTGTCTGCGTGGGTTTCCTCCAGGTGCTCCGGTTTCCTCCCACAGTCACAAAGATGTTCAGGTTAGGTAAATTGGGCCATGCTAAATTGCCCGTAGTGTTACATAAGGGGTAAATGTAGGGGTATGGGTGGCTTGCGCTTTGGCGGGGCGGGGCGGTGTGGACTTGTTGGGCCGAAGGGCCTGTTTCCACACTGAAAAGTAATCTAATCTAATCAAGTGCGATGTATTGAATCTACAAATATAACACCGAGAGAACACATTTAGATGGTTTATTGATCCGTCATGGATAACAAGCTGTACATGCAGAAGGTGGTGTTGTCGCTCTCCACCATCACCTCAGTATTCTTGCAACTGCAATTAACTGGGATTAATCGGTTTGTCAATTTTTGTCCACATGACAAAGATCTCTTAGGGGGAGAAACCTCTCACTAAACACATGAGGGAGAGAAACCGCTGAGCGGAGAATTTTGTTGGTGGCATGAGGACAGGTACTGATGGATCCAGCGGATTTATCGCTGCAGAATATTTGAGACAAATCAATCAAATATAAATATTCAGAATTAATATTGCGACTTCACTACACATTAAAATGTGTGATTTTTAATTTGGGAATTATTTACCTTCATTTTATTAAAAGCAACAGAATGGTGTCCATTCTATTCATTAAACATAGAACATTAAAGTGCAGTACAGGCCCTTCGGCCCTCGATGTTGCGCCGCCCTGTCTTACTAATCTGAAGCCCATCCATCTACACTATTCCATTTACATCCATATGCCTGTCCAATGAAGACTTAAATGAACTTAAACTTGGCGAATCTACTACCATTGCAGGCAATGCATTCCATATCCTTACTGCAGTAATGACTAGGGTAGGAATAGGTCCAGTCAAGGATAGTAGTGGGAAGTTGCGTGTGGAGGCTGAAGAGATTGGGGAGACACTGAATGAATACTTTTCGTCCATATTCAATCAGGAACAGGACATTATTGTCAATGCGAGTACTGAGTCACAATTAAGTAGAATGGATGGCTTTGAGGTATGTAGAGAAGAGGTGTTGGAAATTCTGGAAAGGGTGAAAATAGATAAGTCCCCTGGGCCTGATGGCATTTATCCTAGGATTCTCTGGGAAGCAAGGGAGGAGATTGCAGAGCCATTGGCCTTGATTTTTATGTCCTCGTTGTCTACAGGAATAGTGCCAGAAGACTGGAGGATAGCAAATGTGGTTCCCTTGTTCAAGAAGGGGAGTAGGGATAACCCTAGTAACTATAGGCCGGTGAGTCTCACTTCTGTTGTGGGCAAAATCTTAGAGAGAATCGTAAGGGATAGGATTTATGAACATCTGGATAGGAATAATGTGACCAAGGATAGTCAGCATGGTTTTGTGAAGGGCAGGTCGTGCCTCACAAACCTTATTGAATCCTTTGA